>NC_089749.1:62039575-62089575 GCF_040412425.1 Macrobrachium rosenbergii | reverse complement strand
CCCGTGTCAGTAACGTCTTCAAGAATAAACTTAGTTTATGTACTTATTGGCTATCAAAACAAAATCAACCGTTTTCACAATTCCAGGAGGTTAGAAGGATGAAGGCAGGGGACAGACAGGATGTCCTCCCAAGGGCAACTGGCTAGTCTCAAGATGCAAGGGCATAGGTAAAGGGGAGCACAAACATTGCCCTCCACAACACATGGAAAGGGCGTCTGACCAAGGCGCAGAAGATGGCCCTCAGTAAACACAAGGGACGCAGGTGCAGTAATGTCTCCAGGCAGAGGAGCGCCAGCAATGCCCTCCACACTACATAAGAAGGGAGGGCCTCAGATACAACAAAGGCCTTTAAACTGTAGGAAATCTCCAATGCATTAACGTCTTGCAGTAATATGGTCAGCAAAACCTCAACGTTAAGGAACCAAATAAACACTGTCTTCTTCCCCAGCCAACGGTTCCCACAAAATGTGAGGAAACGTACAGGAAACCAACAAACAAGCATCCAGCCAAATAGATACATGGAAAGAGGAAAAACAACTCTCATGGGCAAGGTGCCACTTAAATATTAACAACCTTAAGGTGGTTACGCACATGCGAACCAAACCTTGTATTGAAACCGATTCTTGTAACAAAAACGCAAGTGTGGACGGTTCCTCGAACCCGAACCACGAACCCGCAACGTTCGAGGCTCCGTTCGCCCTCCGTCCCGGCAATTGTCGGTTTTGGGCCTTTGAATCGGTGTGTGGGAGGTCTCTTCAACAGGTTGCTGAACTTGTTAACACGCGAAGTGTGTGGACGGGACCTGTCATTTTCATGGCTGATTCGAGTGAGAGGAAGGTCCTTCAATTTATTAGTTATCAACAGACTGGTTGCTAAAATTTTGTTGATTCTCAAAATCCGACTATGAACAAGGCATGTCGTCCCCACACTGTATTCTACCCTTCTAGTATATAACCTTGAATGCCACCATCTTCTTTTATTTCGCTTCATCTTCGTTAAATAATGTATATAAATATATGCGGAAGCTGCTACTTGCATGGTGGCCATCATCAGTAAACAACCCGGACAGAGACAGACTGAAGATCGCAGTGAATTGCAATGAAGTTATGTGCTTAACGTGGGTACGGTTCGTCCTCAACATTTTGACACCTTGTAACCGTATATGCATAACTCAGTTATACATACAAGGTTCAGCTCTCATGTGTATCCACCTTTAGGTGGGAATGAGAAGAACCTTAACCAGTTTTTCTTGTGGCATAAAAAGAAAATTAAATTTAAATTAACTGTATAAATTTACTTTTAAGGCTACAAATAAAACTTAAACAAATTATTACAGTTTCCCACCAAAAGGAAAAAAAAAATAATTTTTTGTTTAAAGAAAGTATTTAAGTAACAAAAATGATCAAAATTCAAATAAAAAATGTGAAAAGGTATTTATGAGAAAAAGGCAAACTTTATGTTAGGTCTAATACTTGTACCAAAACAAAACAAAGTTATAAGTAAAAGATAGAGAACCTGAAAAGTAAGAATAGTCATTAACGTTTGAACTATTACTAAACAGATTAAACCTTCTCAAAGGCTCTAGATAAAGCATCAGGCACAACATTACTAATACCAGAGATGTGTTGAATACTAAGGTTATACTCTTGCAGAATAAGACTCCAGCATAAGATGCACTGATTCTTGTTTCTTAATGTATTTATAAAAATAGCGGACTATGATCTGTTAATACATTTACTGGAGTTGGAAAGGATAATAAGTATACTTCAAAAGGAATAAGAGATTTTACTAAACAATGCTTCCTTCTTTATGGTAGAGTACCTCCTGTCTGCTGGTAACAACTTCTTTGAGAAATACGCCTCAGGATGAGTTGCTTCATCGGGAAGCCTTTGAAGGAGGACAGCACCTAAACCTACACCACTAGCATCTGTTGCCAAATAAAAAGAGAGAGAAAAGTTCTATGAACTTAATAATGGGAAACTCATCAAAGAAGTTTTTAACTTTTCTAACAATTCCTGACACTGGTTATCCCAAATAAATTTTACATCTTTCTTCAAAAGATTGGTTAAGTGATGAGCAATGTCAAAAAATTTTTTCACAAACCTGCAGTAATAACCTACCTTGCTCAGAAAAACGTTTTATTCCTCTCCTATTTTAAGGTGCTAGAAATTGTGAAATTGCTTCCACCATTTGCTTTCTTAGGAGCAATCTACCCAGGCCTATCTCGTGCCCAAGATAAACTACCTTGACCTGAGCAAAATCACTCTTCCTTAAGAAGAACCTCAAATAGAGCTCTAATTCTTTTTAGATGAGTCTCCCAATCATTGCTGTAAGTTATTAAGTCGTCGATGTATACTACACACCCTTCAAAATCACAAGTGATAAACTTCATGAGTCTTTGAAGGGGGGCAGCTGCATTTTTCCTGCCAAATGGCATAACTTTGAATTCATACAGCCCGTCACCCATTCACAAGCACAGAAATTTTCCTTGCCCTGGGTGAAAGGCTGACCTGCCAGTAATCAAATTTGCTAGTTTATTTAGCAGACCCAGCAGGGTTGATACAATCTTCCACCCAAGGCCATGGGAAGGAGTCTGTCTTCATAATTGCATTAACCTTGTGATAATCAAAGAACACACACACGGCTGTCCAACAACAGTCGGGGTCACTAGGGGCCACTAGTAAGAGCAATGCATCAAATAAGCTAATTAAGGAGGTGAAGCTAATAGTTAAAATGCTTTAACCTAAAAAAATGAGATGCCATTACTTTGAATGTGACTTAAACATATAAAGAACCTGCTTTTACAATAACAGATGAATTCAATTTGAAATACACATTAGCATGCAGGATAAATAAAAATGGAGCTAGGAAATGTCTCAGCTGTGGGCTGGAGGACAAACTTAGCTAATAACAAAGGGTGTGAAAATTATATCTTTCATAGATACAATTTCTGGTTAGATTACAAGCTAGGAGACAATATAGGCATCCTTCTCTGGGCAAGGTGCCAGAATTGCTCTATTAAGGCAAGGTACTGTTGTATATATGTAACTGCTCACGAAGGTAACCTTTGAAAGATTGGGTCAGCTGTTTGAGGGTCCATTTTGACTATACACAGCATATAGGAAAATGCTGAACCATTTGCATACCACAAGAAGTCGCAGAGCCCCTTAATGATAAGACACGAGAACGAAAATGCAGTTTCAGTTTAGAACATTCTAGAAGGTGAACCGGTTATAAATCTGGATTTGAAGAGAACAGTTGTGCACGTGTACCTCATGACGCCTTGGAGTACAGAGGGCGTCAACTGAGAGTGCATTCATACGTGCATTGCATAATGAATATAATGGGAGTGACCATTGAATGAGTGGGCACTGCAATCCGTTATTGGTATAATTTAGCATGTGAACTGTGCAAAAGGAAGCAGCACACATGGAGGCTGTTTTCCAGAGGACTTTTGTAAAGTGAGTACAACTCATAAACATTTTAGATCTTTTTTTCAGACTCTGGAAAAAGTCTATCCATGTTGCAGTGAAATCTTGTGGTTATGCATTTGTATTTTGTGAATTTGGTTTTTAATATAACGCTGTTCTTTTACAGGTATTCCTTCCTCCCTCCATTTATGATTTGAATGACAGATGAGTTATTTCTGTATTTTCCTTAAATAATTGGGTGTTTATGATTTTGGACCTTGTTTCCTTAGAAGAATTTTGATAGTTATGTTGAATCATTCGTTTCCAATTCTTCGTAATTTTTAGAAGTTATTTTCGTTATTTTTTTTGTCAATAAAGATTTAATTTTGTACCTAGGATCTCATTCCAGTAGTCCTTAGATTTTAGTTAGGGAGAGGTATGAATTATGATGTCGGCTCACGCTATACGATATCATACCATATCTTGGGAGAAGCGAGATACCAACCTCTGTTCTTAAAACGGAGACTTAAATAAAGTATAGGCTTAAGGATTGGCCTATTACATATATATAGGACATGGGTGCCATGCGAGAGCAGTGGTGCTGTTAACTACCTGAACCTTCTATGCCTGCTACTCCTCTTCCTCCTTGCTTTCCTTCGCACTTTAGGCTTAGGTCTTCTTGCTGGAACCTGGGAACACGGCTCCACAGGTGGCTGAGAAGATCCTTGGGCCAGGTCTGGGTCTGCAATAGCACTATCCCTGGGACCTAGGCCTGGAGTGTCTATTGATATGCCATCAACTGGTGAAACAGGCACTGAGTTGGCTACTGCCTTGGCTGCTGCAACAACCTGGACAGCGGTGGTATCAACTTGTTCTGCTAGCTTTCGTTGCATGGCCTCCACATCAGTGACCAGCTTAAATAGGACTTCTTGAAGAGAGTCATCCACCAGTCTTGTCTTCTGGGATTAGTGGTGAAGAGGAAGAGATGGCTACAGGTGCAATAGGTTTGCAGGTTACAAGGACCACCTCAGGCTTGGGTTGCGAGTCCTAGCTGGGGAACGAGCTTCCGCTGAGGTCAGGGGAATCTGGAAAAAACCATACTAAATTTTGGACTGGCACTGGTAGCAGGGCCAGGCTGGTAGTCGAGAGGGGGCCAGACTGGGATCTCCTGAAGGGAGATTGACACCGTGCTCTGGCACTGACTCTAAGGCAGGCTAAGGCACAGGTTGCAAAGAACCAGAGTCTGGCTCTGGTGTGGGCTCAATGACCAGACTGGGTGGAGCACTACAATGCCCAGGCATAGGCAATGGCTGAGGCTCAACAGTGGAGCTGGAATAAACATCAGCACCTGAAGGAGACTCAAAGACAGTAGGACCCATGACTGGCCCAGAGAAGGGATGGGGAGGGGCATCCTGTCCCAGGAGGAGGTCATAGCCTCCAGGAATATGATTAGCCACTCTAATTACACAAATCCTATTTCTGTGGGGACTGGTGACCCTTTATTGGACAGTCAAGAGTGTCAGCCTCCAATTATTGATGCCTTCGATAGTTATGGGCTTGTCTTTGATGATGGCTCCACTGAGTACCTTGTCTCGCCGTAGAAGGGAGATTTGAGCACCAGGACACTGAGCAATGACGGCGGCAGATTTCTTTCCAGGGTAATCCCTGAAATTTGGGGAATGTCCGTATTTCTTACAAGTAGGGGAGTAAACCTGGCTACAGTCTCTAAGAGGAGCAGTTGCAGTATGGGTAGGCTAGGAGTTCTGATTAGAGGGGGGGCTTTGACATGGCTCCCCTTTAGCTTTGCACCAAGCTTCTAAATACCCTACTTTCTTACAATAAGTACATAGAGGTGGATTAGAGGGTTTGTTTCTTGGTCATACTGACAAGGCAGTGGGGTCAGGCAGAACTATGCTCCTATTGGAGGTGATGGAGGATGGCTGGTACGTCTCATGCTCATCGGCCAAGTGTCAGCAGTGAGTAAATAGTCTTGGCTGTTTCTCATTAATCCTCTCGCGCTTACGGGGGTTCCTATAGCGCTACCTGGTACGCGACTTATGCCGTGGAGGGAAAAGTGGGGCTCGCGCGGAAAAGCGTCTTTGTGAAAATTGATACGTCCAAACTATAACTGATATATGCTTCTGGTTTATTTTATGATGTCGGCAAATGATTGAATTTTTTCCTAAAGCAACCAGAAAATCTTTGCAAGGTTTAGAAATAAGAAAAAAAGACGTGATGAACGTGAAATTTTAAAGGAAAATCGTAGATATTTTATTGAAATAATCATGTGAAATATAATAATTAGGTTTGGGGAGTTTACTTTATATATAAATTGTGTGAAAATGTTTGAAATTTCATTTGGAAGAAATCATTTTTCTCTAAACGTGTGTGCTAATTAGCCGTTACCGTTTTTTACAGAGTGCAATTTTCAGATTTTTCAGTCTACTTATGTTGACGTTTCGTATCGTACCTAAGTAAGGAATAAAGATAGAAAAAAAATAGAGGTGGCATTAGAAAGCTGAATAAATTTTCTACAAAACGTACAAAAGAAAGATATATGTATTGTTAAAATAAAATTGAGCAATTGTCGTTAGATTACGGACAATTTCTTTTCTAAGAAAATATACAGCAACGATTATTATATAGAAACGTTGATATTTTTACACTTTGCTGGTCAGCACGATAAACGTACAAAGAATGACGGTCGAATGATGTATAATACATGCACATTGAAGTTATTTACATATGCACAAATAAACATACAAAAAATTGTCCACGCATGCATAAATTCCGGCCGAACTACGGCGTTCAATGCATATATGTATATATATATATATATATATATATATATATATATATATATATATATATATATATATATATATATATATATATATATATATATATATATATATATATATATATATATATATATATATATATATGACATAATTACTCGGTAATAAATAATGCTAGAAAAAGTGAAAACTTCATTTTCTTGTAGGTCCAAGATCTGTCCACACACTGATGCAGTCCTCGTGTTCTTCAGGTGACTTTTTGTTCAGTGAATTTCCCCCGAAAATAACTTATGGATGACTCAGAAATCGTGTCATAGGAGCACTTACAGCAAAAAACTTATCGACGCATTTTCGCATCATCAGATCACCAGAGTGTTAATGTGAAGAGCCTTTTTGTAGGACCAGTCGGACCAGGTTTGACTGATCTCCTTCGGAAGACCTTGCCATCTTTGCCTCCAATGCTAAGGTGTAATTTCATATGCCATTGTTACGGCCTTCCTGACCTCAAGGTTTCTCTTGTCACGATTTTCTGGAGAATTTAGGGCGTCCCAACCCTTTCTGGCCATGTGCTCTGCTAGGGCCATGGCCTTCTTAGTATCAGTCGGATTGTACTCTGAGAAAAGGGTTTCTACGTGTTCCAGCCAAGCCTCTGGCTCTGCATCATTCCGAGAGGCATAAGGTGGCTGATATTTGAGATAATGGAAGGAATGGAGACCGAGGTTGGATGATCGGCTTAGAGTTAGACCAGTGCCATGGCACTGTCCTGCTTGGATCTTTCGAGTTCAGTTTCCTTCTCCTTCAAAGTTAGTTGATGCCACGGCTAGCTCATGCTGTCTTTGGTTTTCTTCTTGCTCCTTTCTCCTTCACTCCAATGCTAGTTCATGCTGTTGCTGGTTTTTCTCTTGGCCCCTTTTCTTCAGCCTTTCCAGCTGCAATTCATACTATTGTTCTTCTTCTCTGGCTTTCTTAGTGGCAGCAACCTGATATTGGACCCACTGAGACAAATGCTCCCCTCTTAACCCCATTCTTTTCCCTATCTCCATGAATGTTTTGTGCTTCTCAGAGGACATGTTGCTATTTGCTCATAATATTAGCTGGGCTACACTTGGGTACTCGTAAGAGTGCGTGGGCCGTGCAAACAATTATATGGAATAGAAAATGGTACTTGGGCCGGTGCAACATAGGCAAAAGTAGATGGAGTACCGTAAGGCAATGTACTTAAGGCAGTAATTTGAGCAACACCAACGCATACTGTGAGAGGTATCCCTAAAAAAGGTAGCACAGTAGATAATGTTGGTAACTGGGCAAGCATGTACACGTTGTTTTTGAAGAACAATAGGCTTAACTTGCACCAGGTTAATAAAAAGGATGCCAAAATTTAGAGGTGTGATTGGTTTTGAGGAACAGTTCACTGTTACGAAGAACAGCAGGCTCGTTCACGAAGAACAGGTAGAATAAAATGGCATGCAGTAGACAACAGCACATACGTAGGCTGTGCATATAAACACAGGAAATGCTTAACATGTGCATGGGCAGAGCCAGCTAAGAGCAGAGGTTTTGTTCTGAAGAACGAATGGCTTAGCATGAGGCGCTCTAGGCTCGGCCTACATGTGAGGGCTGTTCACAAGAACAGTTAAAATGGACAGTCAGTGCAACAATAGGCACAAGATTAAGCTGTGTTAGCAACACGGAAAATAAAATGAGCATGTATGTGAAAGTTTTAATTTAAAAAGAAGTGCCTGGTGGATACGACCACAGGACATTTACCCTGGGATTCTCTGGCAGGAATCCCACTTGCATGTGAGCAGCTGTTGTCTTTCTCACCACCTCTTGCCTCTGAGCAATTGTGTAATTTTCAACCTCGTATCTGCCAGGCACTTCTTTTTAAATTAAAACTTTCACATACATGCTCATTTTATTTTCTGTGTTGCTAACACACCTTAATCTTGTGCCTATTGTTGCACTGAATGTCCATTTTAACTGTTCTTGTGAACAGCCCTCACCTCTGCATGTAGGCCGAGCCTATTGAGCGCCTCATGCAAGCTAAGCCATTCGTTCTTCAGAACAAAACCTCTGCTCTTAGCTGGCTCTGCCCATGCACATGTTAAGCATTTCCTGTGTTTATTTGCACAGCCTACGTATGTGCCGTTGTCTACTGCATGCCATTTTATTCTACCTGTTCTTCATGAACAAGCCTGCTGTTCTTCGTAACAGTGAACTGTTCCTCAAAACCAATCACACCTCTAAATTTTGACATCCTTTTTATTAACCTGGTGCAAGTTAAGCCTATTGTTCTTCAAAAACAACATGCACATGTGGATGGAAGTGTGGTTGATTTTTGTGGTTGGGGTGTGTGAGAGCTAGTTGAGGGTCAGATGTATGAAGCATGGATTGTCCAAATCAAGGTTTGTGTCAGAGGTACGAACAGAGTTCCTGGGTTTTGTGCATTTGTGGAAAGACATATTCTTCATTGAAGAAGACATCTTGTTTTGTTGATATGAGAAGAGGTCCTTAGATATGAGGGCCCGAGTCTTTCTTCCTAACTCTTTGATTGAAAGAGCCATCCATATGACTCATGTAAGTCCCTATGCCAGTTACCTAGGCATAGAAAAGTCCCTTAGAATAGCATGTGAACATTTATTTTGGGTAGGGATGCATAAGGATGTCATTAGGTTTGTAAGTCAATGTCATACATGCAACATGTTGAAGAGTCATAGACATGCCATTCCTAAGGCTCGATTGTGGCCATTGGTGCCTGTTAAGTTTGAGTGTGTGCATATGGATGTAGTGGGACCAGTCCCTCCCATGCAAAGGCAGTACAAGTATATTTGTGTGTTCATGGATGCGTTCACACATTTCACACACACATATTTGTGATGGCTGATAAATCAGTAGGTGCGGCCGCAGAAGCTCTGCACTCCCTACAGTGGCGTAGCTAGCCTTCCATCAGTGGGGGGACTCAGGTGGGGCCAAGCTATTTTATGGGGGGGCTACAGAAAATGGCATAAAACTTATATGAAAATTATATAATTAGTAAAAGATGGCTATTCTCAAGTGTATATATCCATGTAAATAAAGCAAAATAATAACATTAGTAACGAGTAAACATGCATTCGAAATTATGGAGTTCAATTAATTCTCAACTCTTACTATATGCAAATGTAAAGTAAATTTTCTCACAACTTCGTTTCAAAACTATATACATACATACATACATACATACATACATACATACATAATATATATATATATATATATATATATATATATATATATATATATATATATATATATATATATATATATTATATATATATATATATATATATATATATATATATATATATATATATATATATATATATATATATATATATATATATATATATATATATATATATATATAATGTGCGTGTTGTAAAGGTAACGAGAAATCAAACTAATGTTATTAAGGATATAGCAAAACTGTAAATAAACTTGAGATATTTAAAATAATTTCTCAGGTAAATAATATCATCAGCCTTTTATATGTCAATTGTATTTTAAAAATAATAATAATAAAGTAAAATAAACAAATCACTTCTCATCTATATACGATTACAAACTGTACAGGTAGCAGGACCAAAATAAAGTCATTAAGAATATGGCAAAGCTGTAATTAAACTAAAAGTATTTTTTGTATTTCAAACAAAAATATGCCGATAGCATGTAAATGGATCATTATATAATGATACAGCTTTAAGTGTAAACATATACATTATCAAATATCTTTTCAGAAAAGAAGTATCTTTTTATTATCATGTCGCTTGGCAAATTTTGATACAATTTTGTCCAGATCGACAGATTTGGCTCTTGACACGTGGATTCCAAGGACAGCAAGTGAGGACAACCGTAAATCATCCATGGTGCTGGGCAGATAATTTTTTATTAGCCTCATAGATGAAAAACTTCGTTCACATGTAGCTGATGTAGGAGGAAGAACTATGGCTATTGTCGAAACTTACACAAGTCAGGAAAGGCATCTTTGTAAGGTGACATGAATGAAGACAGTTGTACAAGAGTGGTGATCTTGACTCCCTCTGATTCTTTGCGCTGAATGAGTTTTTGGCTTGGCGTACTTCTACAGCTAAATCAGACAGTTCAACTCCATACTGGACTGCCATTGGTTCAATGATCTCTGCATTAAAAAAATTTGGAGCTTCTTGGATCCAGTGCTGAAATAGACCTCAGTAATTGTTTGTTATCTTCACTGGATCTAGAGTCAAGTTCTGCTAGAAGCGGTCAAGCACTGGGTAGAACAGATTTACACAAAAGTCATGTTTTGAGTCAGGTGTTTCTTCCTGGCCAAGGGTAGTACTTATTGCAAAGCCATCAAGCATGGAAGATTGCTGTCTTTTTCTTCGTGATTTATGAGCAAATCTGACTGGGATGTCTAGCTCCTTTGCCGTCCTTTGCATTAGACCAAAGAATATTCCAATTTGAACCCTCTCTCTCTCTCTTGCGCCAGCTCATCATGTAGAGTCTCAACCATGTCAGCAGCAGCGGCTAGACCAAGTGTAGGTGATTGCAAGATATCTGAGAGCAGTTTGGTTCTGTGCAGCAGATTTTTAAAAACAACAAGGCTGATGATGAATGAGAATTTAACTGCATTCAAGAGTCCAGCTGCATCAGTAGTACGCTTGCCAGAGTGCTCATTGGCTACTTCCTCTAGAGTTTGGAAAATAGCTGGTAGTTTCAGCAGCATTACTTTGCAGGCTGCATGCTGACATGCCCATCTTGTGTCACTCAATTTTTTAAGCTTTTGGGGTTGTTTGTCCGGAAATAGCTTGTTTTGTTTTTGCAGGAACAACTCGTGCAGCACAGCTGATGACATGAACACATATATGGATTCCAACAATCCAAAGAACTGGTCTGCAATCTTGACAGACTTAACAACATCCACAATCACCAAGTTTAGGTGGTGATTATAACAATGAACATAAGTTGCTTCTGGTGCAGCCTCTTCTCAGAAGTCTTTGTACACCAGAATTTGTCCCACTCATTACTGAGGCCCCATCATATGTTTGACCAAAGCAATTCTTTACATCAGTATTGCATATCAGCAACATTTCACATATGCTGTTTTTAAGATACTCTGCATTTAGTTCATGCAGTCTTACGAACCCTAAAAACTCCTCATGTAGGGTATGATCAAACAAATACCAAACAACAGATAGCTGTTCTCTTCCACTAATGTCCTTTGACTCATCAACCATTATAGAAAACCAAGTAGACTGATAAAGCTCATCTGTTATCTCATCAAGGACGGTTTCGGCCATGATTCCAATAATTTCGTTCTGAATGGTTGGACTGGTGTATTTGGCATTCTTGGAAGACAGACAGGCTTTGATAATGGGATCTTTTCACTGATGAGTTCCATTATTTCAAGAAATTGCCCTTATTCATACTGTCAGGACCTTCATGATGGCCTTTGTGCAATTTTTGACGAGCTGTTAGGCATAAAACTTCAGCCAACCTTGATGTAATGCCTATTTTCTGCTACAGTTTTATCATGAGCAGATGTTAAGGATTTAGCTATAGTGTTTCCCCTAGCTATGTGTTCTTCAAAATCTTTCCAAGTACACATGGAGTACCTATGAAAATCACTTTTCTCATGTTGTGAGAAGCCAGCATCTTTTTCTGTTGCTTTCTTCCACTGTCTGTACCCAGTAGACACAAAGGCTGTTTCAGAGGCTTTATTTGATTGTGGAAAGTTCCTACAGCAAAAACAATATGCAGCATCTGTCATTACGGAGTATTCAGCCAGGAATGACTTACACCAAGATGCCTTAAATGATCTTAGTCTGTTGCCAATTTGATGAGTTGGAAAACATGCCAGAGCTGGTTGCACAGGGTTTTCGGTTTTACCTTGACTGATATCTGTTGGTCCTGGTGGTCTTATTGTAAGTGTTTTTCACGATGGGCTGTAATTTTCTCAGTCGTACCTGCAGGTTTGGTGTAAGTACTCACATGTTCTGTTAGATCTTCATCTTCACTATAGGAAGTAGGCATGTCCTCCACCCAAAATATATTTTCATTTTCAATCTCCCCACTCTTATTCAAGTCATGACGCTTAAAGGACTATCACATAAATCGGATTATGCTGGTGCCCGTTTAGAGAAGAAAGTTTTTATGTTACTCTGTTTCTGCATAATGATTTTCTAGGCTATGTTCTTATATTCTAACATATACTATCATACTAATAAAGTAGAAGCTGGAAAAACCACTACCGTTACCACCCAACATCAGTAGCCTGCAAGCAGAGACCAAAAATTTCAGGAATTTCAGGTTACTAAATAAAACAAAATTTATACAGGAAACTTCACTAAACAACTATTAAATTGGCTCTGTAATTGTGGAAACATTAAGGACATTTGATTTTATTATATATATATATATATATATATATATATATATATATATATATATATATATATATATATATATATATATATATATATATATATATATATCATGGGAAATATGCAATCGCCTTCTAGGACAATATAGGTTGAAAATTAACTTCGTAATAAGCAGAATGAAAACCCTGAACTTACTAAAGCTGTATATGGTATACACTTAAACACATCTTCATATTGTGGTTGTCATTATTTACAATGATATATCAAAAGTAAACTATGGACTAGCAAGTTGCATGAATACATCAAATGCCTTGGTTACCATAGCCTGGGAGGCCCGTCTGTTAAGCGTTAAAACTTGAAAATCAAGAAATGTTAGCCTAGTGTGTCGTGTCTATAAACATAAAGTAAAGTTAGCCTTTGTAAGATAGAGCCAGCTGGACAGACAGCTTTTTCATCAAAACCAAAATCAATGAAATTCAAAATAAATTGTGTTTTATACAATTAGGCTTAAAGGCTACATATAATGAGATAGTTTTTATGTATACATCTTACTTTGTTTTGTGAAACGTCAAAATTATTCATATTCTACAGCGCACAGGTTCATTACAGGCTGCTCAATGACCAAGAGCCCGAGTCAGGCAAGGCCGACTTAATCTAAAACAACACAACAGGTTCAAATAGTTTCATAATGTACTTACTTCTTCCCTACAATCAAACGCGTATGGAGACGACATAACACAATCCACAACTTAAAGACTGCAACAGGAACTGAATCGTCAACTGACAGAATTTCGATTCTAATATCGTTAACGTTACACCTACAGGCAAACACAAAGGAGTTTAAACAACTATCCTACTTTGAATGGAACATGAATGGTACATAGCTATTTGCCTAGCTCAAGATGCCAGTCTATTGCCATGAGAAAATTCACCATGCAAACAGAAATCGATGCCATGTTATCAAGAAGCAGAAAGGCGAGAATAATATATCTTAGTTCTAACTGCCACTGTGACTATGCTTACCCCTTTAACTTTGATATACCGTTGCACTGAAGGCAACACACATGCCGTTAAGCAGTTTCTTTTCTGACGCGTAGCTCATTTATAATTCTTAAGCTTTTTATTAATTTTCATGCCCCTTATTCTGAATATTTGTAAGTTCATTAATCAGAGGCTACTCCCACGAATTTTTTGGAAATTCCCACAAAGTGGCAACACTGACGCTGGAGGTCCTTAAATTTAAAATTCAGTCACAAGGGAAATTTCAACTGGGGAGCAGTGGGGGGCCAAGCATTTGATTGGGGCCTGGGCCCCAAGCCCCCAGACGAGTCAACTGACTCCCTAGTGTGTAGGTTCAGGTGTCCTAGAATTCTTATTAGTGATGATGGGCACGAGTTTGTGAATGAGGTGATACTAGAGCTTATAACCCTCATGGAAGTGGGCCACATCACCATCGTGTCCTATTAGCCTTCAGCCAATGGGCTAATTGAGTCCCATAATTGTGAAGTGATGAATATTCTCAAATATCTAATGGGGGACAATCCGAACCAATGGCCGTCACCATTGCCGGCAGCTGAGCTGGCGATCAACATAGCCTATAACAGCTCAGTTAGGTACACACCCTATTTCCTTATGTTTGGGCAAGATGCTAGACTGCCGTACTTGGTGGTTCTGGACCCTCAACAAATGCAACTCTATAGTGTACAGCAATACCAGGTGCTGTTTTATAACTTGACCTGAAGAGTCTTTTAGACCACCCAGAGACTATTGTTGAAGGCCAATGAAAAGTACCAGACACGGTACGGCACTTTCCACACACACATGTATCTGATACAAGTAGGAGATAGAATTTATCTAAAGAGACTGCAGCTGCAAGAGCACAAACTCGAACCTGCCTATTCCAACCCATGTTGTGTGAAAAAAATCAAGCACAACACTACGGTTATTCAACTAACTAACAAACCAGTGTCAGCCTACCTGGGACTAACTGGGTATTTGGGAGAAGACAGTGAGGAAGAAATACGTGCATTTGTAAGTGCCATGCTGAGAGTGCAAGAGCGTGTGCACAAGCACAGGTTATAAGTGAATGTACCCTCAGAGGTGGGCAGAGAAGATTATTGATCGATTTTGTATGCAATCACATCACATCCTTATTCAGTGCTTCAGTCACATACCAGATGGTGTTTTATTTCATTGCTTACATCATTATTTTTGATCGATTGAACTACAAAACAATGTCGTATCATTTCGGGTATTATAAATGATGTGCCGTATTGATTGTTAATCTTATTTGTTGAAAATTGTACCCTATCCCAAAGGTGTCTTAATTTCACAAAATTGTTTTTTTTTTGTTGTTGTTGTAAAAATTTCAATGTTCTTATGTCATTGGCGATATGTTTAAAATTTTTTTATCATTTAGTGACTGTTGTCTGAGTTACATAAATGAGTTCAAAAATCTTTCATGTTATGTGTGTGCAATGTCCAGATTTAATGTTGATGTTATGATTGCCAAGGGAAGTGTTGAGATATTATGTAAGGTTGTATTGTCACCGGGATTGAGTAACCATGAAAAATTTCAAGTCCATCGGGCGAAGGGAACAGGTCGAAAACTGAGTTACAAGATTTGACCCAAACAGACAGACAGACGCAGAAGTCGAAGTCACATGAAAGCATGTAAAAACACAATGAACACCTTATAATTCGATATCTTAATATTTATTGAGATGTAAATTTAATAGATGTAATCAGAAATAGATCTACGACATAGGAACGAACGAAACAGAAACCATTATTGCATTTAAAACTTGACGTCATAAACTTCATGAAACTGCAATATAATTCCAGTTTTGATCAACTGTAGTAAATATATAATTGTTAACTACGTCATAAGTCGTACCATCGATCGCACAAAAAAATTCTTACCCTTGTGACGTAATACTAATCTATGAAGCTCACTACCATTTCCATTTGGAATAGCAACCAGATTACTGTCATAATTCTTAACATAATCACAACTATTCCTGCTATTTTATCACTGTCACTATTATCATTACTTTTATTACCATTACGATTACCTGTTACTAATATTACTACTACCAACATTTCATGTAGGATTGTTTTTATTATCATGATTATCATTATTATTGTAACCATTATTATTACTAGTATTGTTATTATTATTGTCATTATTATTTTAACAACATGTAAGAACTTGCTAGGAGAAGTGATATGCAATTTCATTGTTAACATGCGTACACTTAATAAAATGGCATAACATAAGTAACGCAACATAAAATGAATAATAATAAGTCATAATTTAACTTGAAGCAAATTTAAACTAAATTAAAATTTAATGTGCAACTGAGAGACAAGCAATATTCAGAAATCATAAAGACTTACTACATTTAATTCTCAAACTGTTTACTAAGAACATTTCAAATAATGGAGACAGTTTATATTTAAGACAAATCCTGACTTTTACTTTACAAACACCGTCAGAAAGTTCATACAACTTCATCTTGACATATCCGTCTAGTTAATATTCATAATAACTATAACATCAAAGATCACTTGCATAGTAAGTCAAACCTTACCTGAACCTTTTCTTACTGGTTACTAACATCAGAAAGAGATTATTGACATATATCATGTGAAACCATACAACCAACATAAGGGTAGGCTATGTTTTAATGCATTAACAAAAGCAAAATCAACTGTGCAGGTAACTAACTGCCGGAATTTCCAAACCCTACTCCGATCAGTATCATCTATAGTAACTCAATAAACCATACATAAATAATACCATAATGATCCTCATATTAATTCTCTTCACAAGTCGAACGGACTTCATAAGCTTACGTGTTAATTTTCCAAATACCCATAGAATGTTCGACTAGCTCTGAAACATTGAAATTCAACAACATTTTAACACCTTTAAAATACTCCGAAATATCTTAATGGCACATAAAATCATCATATACAGTACATAGGCACCTACTTGTGCAGCATTACTCTTCAAAGGGGGTGTCTCTATAAACCTTATTGCCACAAACTTGTTTTTATCATTTCGCCTTGTTATTATATCAATAGTAGTCAGTTAATCTATTTGCAATACTGCAAAGGAATTCTGAAGCTCAATGTATTTAATTTATCCAAAGGGTACTACTACATATCCGTTATTCTTACGACCAAATGAATATCTATAAATATGGTCGACCTATGAAATATACTTATATACTTTTTTATAAATATAACAGGAAGACCTATGTGAGTTTTAATTCGTTAATATGCAACCGCACATAAACATTTCTCACTGAACCTCATGTTTAATATTAGATCAATACCAGTATTCATTGATATGTAACCACGGAAAATCATTTCCTATTAAAACTCTATGTATAATAACTTGTTAAAATCCTATGGATAATAACTAGAAACATACGAATACTCATAGTATACCTATATATACGAAGAAGATGCCTACACAAACATCACCATCAACATAATAACATTCATCAAGTAACTTATGTAAAAACTGAATCCTCAGAGACTAATAAGGCATTCGTACTTACTACGTTTAGAAAATTACTCCCGTTCGCGAACTTTACGCTTAGTCACCTACGGTTTCAAAAAACAAAAGGATTCATTTCACCTCTAGACTATTATCAAAAGACTTAAAGACTGCAGACAGCAAAAATCATGTACAATATAGAAATAATAAATCAGACTTCGAACTTCAGACTACAAACTGCTGACTGCAAACCGCGGAATGTATATATCCAGATATTTAGGATTAAAAAATCATTACTTATCAATGGAAACCATACCTTTCATGAGGAATACCGAGGTATACCGTCGGCAAACGCACCAGCGTCACTTAAACGCATCTAATGTGAGCGTCAAACTTATGTAAAACCTTATGCCAACGTGCCCGTTGAGGACTGAACTGAAAACCTTTGAAGAAATCACTAAGGGGTTTATGACCTATGAGAAGAATTACTTCATAGCTACAGTATATATGAACACTGACTGTAACCAACTTAGTACTGCACACAGCATTACTATAACCTTGACTTATGTATCGGAGACAGCAAAAATGCACCAACTGACTTTTGTTTACCTGTATGTACCCTAAAATATTACTTGTAATAAAACAGATCCACAAGTGTTAAGGAAAATGGTTCCTGATAAAGCAATAAATATGTAATTTGGGGGAACAATTCAGTTTAAGTGTATCAAAAACGACCTTTTGGTTGAAACTTATTCTAAAAGAAAATCCAGGCCATCCTTTGTTATTCTATGAAATGGTTTGCTTCGAATGAGAAAAATCCTTCAACAATAAAAAGTTATCCTAAAGTACTATTAACACCCTTAACTGTGGTTGGGTTAGGGGAAATCACAATAACTATTATTTTAGCTTAAACAACTCACACCACTATTGAGACGGCATATCTTACATTTAGGGAGCCTAACTTCAAACTGGACTGCTTGACCCTCCGTATAAGATGTTACTCCTAAACACTGAAAAAACAACTAAACTACTCACATTTACATAATAACATGTCGGCAATACGGACGTTATCATGCCAGAAAACGTGTTATGTGTGCATCTCAACCCGAAACCCACTCCGAACGACTCACACGATCACATGGAGTACTGTAGGCAGTATACTGTCTCCTGTTTTCAGCCAAAAGTATACAATGGAAACCTCCCAAAAAATACAAAAAGCAAAATACTTCTGATTACGTTGCACAGACAAATTATCAACTGAATTCGGTACAGAAACACTGAAAAATAGCTCTGCAATAATATGCAAAAATTAACACAAATCTTCACGTTCGGTTCTTCCCTAATACGACTAATAAAATTACTTAGGACCCTTTTCCTTTTAATTACACCTATTCCAAACATGATGCCTATATAACAGGTCTGCAAATTACGCTCTCACATGAATATTATTTTATCTTTTATTTAGAAAAATACATTTTAAAGTTCATTTTACTATTCAATACATATGCAATATATGTCATTTATGTACAAATCAACAAATATGTCATAATATTTTATATGCATAAATTTATTTAAATTTACTATGTACATACATACATATACACATACCTATATACCGTATACTATACATACCTGTTATAGTGTACACACACACACACACACACACACATATACACACATATATATATATATATATATATATATATATATATATATATATATATATATATATATATATATATATATATATATATATATATATATATATATATATATATATATATATATAATATATATATATATATATATATATATATATATATATATATATATATATATATATATATATATATATATATATATATATATATATATATATATATATATATATATATATATATATATATATATATATATATATATATATATATATATATATATATATATATATATATATATATATATATATATATATATATATATATATATATATATACATATATACATATATATATATATATATATATATATATATATATATATATATATATACATATATATATATACATAATATATATATATATATATATATATATATATATATATATCTATATATCTATATATATATATATCTATAATCTATATATCTATATATCTATATATCTATATATCTATATATCTATATATCTATATATCTATATATCTATATATCTATATCTATATCTATATCTATATCTATATCTATATCATATATATATATATATATATATATATATATATATATATATATATATATATATATATATATATATCTGTATATATTAAAATTCCAGGTAACTACGTGTAAAATGAGAATGAATGTTTTTACATGATTTACGCAGTACATACCTATTCCTGTATATACTTTCTCTTGTTAAACCAATCTTTTTCCCCCCAAGTACTACATACATCATCTTGTACGATATTCATCATATGTAATCTGTCCCAAGTTGGCAATACTTCGTGTATATATTTATACAATACTTCTCGGAAACGTGACTCTATAAACTTGCTAATTACATTTAACCATATATTCTTCCAGTTAAACAATGGGTAGTTAATTATTTTTTTTTTTATTAAGAAAATATACATTTACAATTTTACAATGTGTAATTTTGTATATACATCATAATATATTTACACAAATAAAGTTAGTATTTTGAGTATATTCTCCACATTACAATTTTTGCTATTCATCTAAATATGTCTTTAAATTACATACACATTGACTCTTCCCACATTTTTTGGTATCTGCCTGCTAACTTATGTAATAACATAACACAAACTTACAGATAGGTTAATTGAAATCATAATTGACATATTTTCTATTAAAACAGTTCAGCATTCTTTCACTTAACAAACGTTCAAGTAACCATCTAGTATATCTAAACTTACTTTAAAAAGTTTACAATTTGTCTAAGATCATATTTGTTTTTCTTGCTCACCCATAAGACATACAAGTAATCCACAATTAAAACTAATGCAGCATTATTACACTTTGTTGTTTTACAATCAAAATCTAGCATTAAAATTCTTAAGAAACTATTTTTCTCAATACTACATATATTGATCAGAACATTTTTAAACCATAGAAAAATATCTTTAATATAAGTGCATGAATAAAATATATGGATTGAATTTTCTTCCTCGCCACATCTGTCACAAGAACCATCCGTCCTTATCTTTAGCATCCTTAATCTTTGGTTAGTTGCTAGAGTCTCATGCAAGTATATATCTATACATAAATTCTCTCTCTCGTAATCCTATATGTCTATTGTTTACATTCTTCCAAATGCTTTTCCAGTTGAACAACGGGTAGTTACTCTCTATTATGGCCTCACAATTTGGACGGATACAATCATAAACTACTTTACTCGTCAACAAAGGGAAATTTTTACAACGAAACACCTTTCTAATTGCCTCTACCTTTGTTTTACAGAATAGTATGGACTAGAAATATACGATACCTCTTTTTTATCAATCGTATTCACCATATGGTTTTAGTCTTATACTACAGTAATAAACAGCAAGGCATGAATCATTTGTTAGCTCTTTTAAAACAGTACAACATAAAATAGATAAAGCCTTTGTGATAAACATCAGTAATCCCTAGTCCCCTTTCTTCCTCCCTTAAACAAAGTGTTGTTCTTCTAATAGGCTGGTACTTTCCATGCCAAAGAAATCTAAAGATACAAGAATTTATGGCTAAGGCCTCTCGTTTAGACAATGGAAATGTGTGAGCCAAATACCATACTTTTGAGAGTATCAAGGAATTGATAATAATACCCTTTTGATATAAGGTTAATATTCTCTGTTCTGACATGGATGATATTCTGCTGATCTTGTTTATTCTGTTTTCCCAATTTTGTCTGCAAGTTTCTTCATAATTTCCACTATATTCAATCCCTAAAATATTAGTTTTTTTACACTTTTACCCTGTCAGTAGGCCAAGACAGTTTATTTTCCCAATTTCCAATTCCTAGAATTTTTGTTTTATCGATGTTTAGTTGTGCTCCTGTAGCCTTTTTCAAACCTTTCTATCTCTTTATAAACAACTTGCAGAGATTTCTCAGCGGTGATGAAAATTGTTGAATCGTCTGCAAAACCTTGAAGCTTGATACATTTTTTATTTGGTAGTGGAGGAGGAATAATCTGTTTATTACCTTTAATAGCTAAGTACAAGGGTTCTTGAAATATTACAAACAAAACCATGGACAAGGGACATCCCTGTCTAACAGACCTATTTATTTCAAACGAAGAGCTAATGACCCCATTGATGCATAAATAGCTATGACTGTTTTTATATAACACCTTTAACCATTTGATAAAGGAGTTGGAAATCCAAAGCAATTCATAATTCTCCATCTCTTTTTGGGTATCCACCCTGTCAAAAGCCTTTGACCAATCAAGGTTTAAAAGAGTTTAAGTTCGAATGAATTTCGGATGAATAATACACTACATCTCTTATCATATTATTACAGTCGATAATTGACCTTCCATTTACACCACAATACTGCTCAGATGAAATAATCTTATTCATTACGAATTTCATACGATTAGCTAAAATTTTTGCACATATTTTATAATCTACGTTAAGAAGAGATATGGGCCTCCAGTTCTCTGCTAGTTCTACGTCCCCACCCTTTGGTATAAGCTTAACCCTGGAACGGTTACCCTCTAATTTGCTAACGTGGAAGGTAAGCCCACCCTGGGAGAATTTTACCCTAAATTAAATAATTAATGGAAAATACTTATGAACCAAAACATTTATTTTGAAGATATACAATGGAAATACACCTTCTTTCTTTCATTATCCCTGTTTTAAATGAAAATTGCAATTTAATTAGTACATACAACAAGAAAATAGAAAACCCTTCCAAAAAAAGTAACAAAAAGTGATATTTAAAAAAAACTTTTATTATTAATTAGCCAAAAAAATAATAATCCTATCTTCTTATCCTCCTGCATGTAGTCTTGGGTGGTGGAGCATGCCCTGGCTGAGTCTATCCCTTTATCTCTGCCACAAAATGTATGGGTGACACAGAAAAATAGGGTTATTTTAGTTGGCAAATAATGAATGTCTCTATATATAATTTATATTTTCATCATCATCATCATCATATAATATATGTGAAACTAATATTTATATTTGTTTTTACATGTAAATATATATATATATATATATATATATATATATATATATATATATATATATATATATATATATATATATATATATATATATATATATATTTATATATAACACTCACCAGCTACATGCAGTCACCACAAACAGGATACAGGTGGCGAGGGCACTTCGCCTTGGTGCACCTGTTGCATCTGTGCCGTGTCTTTCTATCACCGAGTAAGTACTTGGTCTTGCTGTCATTGATTAGGACCAGCTTGATGCCATACTTGGCCGGCTTATTAGGTATATACATCCTAAATGGGCATCGACCTCTAAAAACCCAATAACTGCTCATCAACTGTGAGGTTCTCATGGGGACATAAAGTCGGCCACAGTTCCTAATGAAGAAGCCCCATACCTCCTCACGGGTGCTAACTCGTCATCTTTCTTCCGAGCTTCCTGTGTTTCAAGGTCACAAATCTGAGACAGCGGATGAGGAATTTGAATCGCTTGTCGGACATAGCCACTGATATAAAGAACATCCTACATCCAAGCTCCACATTTCTTCAGTGGGGATGTGCCCATCATTTTTCTCACCACTGATGACTAGGATACCCAGCAGTGCTCTTATTTCTTTTGGCTCTGTGTGCTCATAAGTTGCTGTCCGTCGACTATACCTGGGGGCAAGTACATCAATTTTTCTGGTTAGTACACTTCACAATAATGTTGACAATCTCATCATTGAGGAACAAGATTGAATACTTCAGGTAGTAGCGGCATCCCTTGCCTCCCTGGAACAGGGCCGGCGTGAAGCTCTGGATTATGTTCCTACTTGGTGTCCTAATGCTTGCTTGGGACTGTGGCCGGCAACTCCACCTAAACTGACTCCCACTGCTAAGCGTGCTGGTATTGAATGTGACGATGGAAAGCATTTCACATTGGCGGCGGCAGCAACTTCTTCCTTTGACAGTGGCAGCAGGGGATGGGGCATGGCTTGCATCAGAGGTCGAAGCAGTAGGAACTATATCAGAAGTTGATGGGCAATGAAGTTGAGATCTTTACTAGCTTGCTTTGGTGTGGATGTAACTACCACCCTTCTTTTTGTTTTTTCCTTTACCTCCTCCCCATCATCATCATCACTGCTGTCTTCACCTGGTATAAGAGTATATTCCACATCACTATCACTGTCATACAATAAGTCAGCTTCAAGTTCATCAATATCAGCCTCAGATTCACTTTCAGAAATTAAATCTGTTAATCCAGTAGTGTTCATTACTTTCTCAAGTTCATGTGTATATGTATGCTTTCGTTTTGCCATGGCTCACTTTTATTTAATATATTTTACCTGATAATACCTGAAAATATTGAAAAAATATTAGAATAGGGTTCACAATTTATAACAAAACGGTAATACCGGAGAAAAACACACGAAATTGGTAACTGTGGGAGAAATCTTTGAAATGGGCCAAGGAGCAAAAACTAATGGAGATAGCTGGACCACACAACTACCCTTAGTCATGTCATACTAAACACTGCAGCTACTGGAAGTGTCAAGCTGGAGTCACGCTGCCAGATGTATGAGTTACACAACCACCTCTAAAACACTGGGTGAATTCCACCCTGGTAACCGTTCCAGGGTTAAGAATGCCTTCATGCTGAGAACTACTCAAATCCTCCTTCAGAGCGTACCTAATTACTTGTATGAAGTGAGGTTTCAATAGTGTCCAAAACTTTTTGTAAAATTCAACAGGAAGGCCGTCCTTTCCTGGTGACTTTTCAATGCTTAAGCCCATAATGGCTGCAAGGGGATTATATTTCTTCTTCTTCAATTTCCTTTGATAACATATCTACATCATCATTATCTAATTTATTCTTGCACATTCTAAGTAATTCCTCTTGTTGAATTTTATCAACATTAACGTTATCGTATAACCTTTATAATAAGTTTTAAAAAGGAAACAATACTGTCAGTATTAGTGAGAACTCCTTTATCCGTTTTAACTCAAAAATCATCGAGTTCCTATCTCTCTTCCTAATAAGTATGCTGATACCTTTTCACCTTTTACCCTGTCTTTTAGTTTTGGAAGTTTAATGCCCTCACAAAACTCATTCTGTATGTCATTCACTCTGTCTTTAATCACCCTTATTTCTTCAAAGTCAGTTTCACCAGCATTAGCTTTTGCATACAATTGTTTCAGTCTTCCCTGCAACATATTTAGAATTCCATATTTTCTTATGACATAATTTTCGACATTCTTATAAAAACTTTTTGCATTCCATTTTTGCAAAGTCCCACCATGATAGCAAATTATCAAATTTTTCATTTTCTAGCCACAATATGACTCCAAACTATACTGAAATTTTCCTCAGTTTCTTTAAAACCCAAAACTTTTGTGTTAAGCCTCCAAAACCTCTACCAAATTTTACATTTTGTACATTAAATTTAACTAACACCATGCTGTGATCTGAGCAGCTGATAGGTATTGTTTCATGACTTTATATGGTTAAATAGCCTTTTAACATATACTTTGTCTATTCTTGACCCGTAGTTATTTTTAACAAAAGTATATTCAGGTAACTTGTGACAACCTATGGTTATGTCTTTCAATCCTACTTGCTTTATCAAGTTCCTTAGAGCCTTTGACTGTAAATGAACATTTTCTGAACTACTGTCTCGAAGGGAGTCACACAGTTAAAATCTCCACCTAATATTAAGTTTTCACTGTTATTCCTTAAATAAAATAACAATTTATTTCTTGAAAGAATTCTTCTCGTTCTGGTATTTTGAATTTGTTCCTGATGGAGCGTACAAGTTCAGCAGAGGAATGATGATACCATTAAACTCAATCTTAATACTAATTACTTGCCCTCTCCATCCATTTCCTGATTCAAGACCTTAATGCTAGGACACTTTCTAATATATATCGCAGTTCCACCTTTCAAATTAGTACAACAGTTAATAAAGACATCATAATCATTAGATTGGTAAATCAAGTCTTTGACATTTTTAATATTATGCTCCTGCAACATCAGTACATCAATTCTGTGAAATCTCATGAGAGAGTCAAC
Organism: Macrobrachium rosenbergii; assembly: GCF_040412425.1. Taxonomy (NCBI): domain Eukaryota; kingdom Metazoa; phylum Arthropoda; class Malacostraca; order Decapoda; family Palaemonidae; genus Macrobrachium; species Macrobrachium rosenbergii. The sequence goes on along the minus strand of NC_089749.1, from coordinate 62,064,220 downwards.
GCACATCTGTTTGTTAACTACATTAAGTCCATTCACGTTTAAGGTGGCTATCGTCAGAGCCATGATTATAAAGAGGTTAACCACCCACTTATCCATTACGAACTTGTATTTTTACTATTCACAGGGTTTTCGTCGTTTTCTTTCACGATCATCCTTCAAATTTCTCTCATCATTTCTATGCATCTTGTCATTACTGTCTTTACTTTTTGATATAACCATTTTCCCATTATTTTCCACATGTACTTTCCACTTTTCAGTATTCCTGTCTTCGCCGCTTTCTTCTTTGGGACTGAATTCCTCAATCCGCTTCTCAACGTCATCAGCTTCGTTCATCATTTCCCCTTTCCAGGCTCTCATCGGTCAACATGTCTTCTGTTATATCGTTTGTATTCAGTTGTCATATTTCGTCGAAATTATTCCTGATCACTTCCTCCTCATGACTGGTTTTCCCTATTAGCTTCTTGCTTCTGCTTCCATACTTGACAGTTCCAATCATTTCGCTCACGATGAATCTCCACTATTGTTTCTATTTCCGTTTTATCAGATTCCGTTTCTTTTTCCTTTACAATGTTGTTTTGTATCCCATATTCAGATACAGTTACGTCTTCATTATCGGAATCATTTATATGCATGTCTTCATTATCGGATTCATTTATATTGTAGAATTAGCTGGCATTGCAATGCTTACGTGTTCTAACTCATCATCATTATCTGTGGCACCCGAGACATTGTCTTTATCAATTAAATATTTTGAGTTAGCATCTGTGTTGTCTTCAGCATTTTGAATTTCATTATCTTGGTTCAGTTTTAAATGTTTTTCATTATCACCAGTGCAAATCTTGAGTTTGATCCTTTACGCTAAATCCTGGATTCTCCTTCGCTTTTCTGTTCCATTTTCCTATTTCCGGGAAGTGCGTTTTCCACTAGATGATCTTCACTTCCACACTTATAGCAGGTTCTGCTCTGTCCGCTGTACATGAAGGACACCGAATGTCCTGCTATCCTAATAGATGATGGAATGTTATTCTTGATTTCCATTTTTGCTGTTCTTATGCCATTCAATAAACCGCTTCCTTTTCCTAGCGTGTGTTGGTTATTCCTTATCCATATTACCTTTCCATATCCTTCAAGTACGGATTCTATCATCTGGTTGTACATGTCAAAAGGTGCGTATCTGATTGATACAAAGGAGTAGCTTACATTCCATGTTCACTATTTTCACAGTAATCCCATTGCCGATCTGAAGTTCCTTCTCATCGCATTCACTGATGAACTTTTCATATATAACGCGCGAGCTGAATTTCATGATAAACCTATTCCTAGGCATCAACTGGAATCCTATCAAGTCGCAAGTTTCAATTCCAAGAATCTCAAAAATTACTCTACAAACTGTTTCATTGTCAGGTTTGCTTGAAAAAATCAACCCAATGGAGTCCTTTTCTCCTGATTTGAGGATAGAATCGTGACGTCATCGTTGGGCGGTCTCACGGCTTACGTCACTCACAAATAGCCTCAGGGCATGCAGCCTTTCCGGCGATGAGTGACAGACGACCACTGATTCACTTTTATCCTCAAAAAGCAACTAAGTCTAAACACAACTATAAACTCTTTACAGTTATTGGTTCCCTGTACCTTTATGATTCCGGTAGCACCTCTACATCACTAGGAAACCATCAAAAGACAGGGAAAGGCTTGAAAAAAGAACGGAATACAATCACAGCGGTGTTTACACTTCGACGCTTCTTCTTCCTTCTGGTAGTTAATTTGAACGTTTGGCTTATAGTTATCTACCATTAAAAATCCATATACATTGCTACTTTTACAATGCGTATACACATCCATCTTGATGACTAGTCTTAAAGTATTAATTATTTCTTCATAATAGGTTGATTATTACTGCAGCATCTTTAATTCCATTATCACTTAATAAGTAGCTTCTTTTCATTTTACAGTAATACATCATTAGCTCATACCCAAACTCTATACTTTTCGAAAAACTCTTATAAAAATACAAAAGAGAATTGCATTTACCTTATAGCCATTTTTTACTACTCCACATCCTCCTTCTAATCTTGGGAAGCATGTTGTTTTCCTGCTAATTGGCTGGTAATTACCTTTCCATAAATACCTGAAAATACATTTTTCTATCTGCTTCTCAATATTTTTGGGGATCGGTATCATATGGGCTATATACCAACATTTTGATAAAAACTTCATATTAATGACCAGAGCTTTTTGAAATATTGTTAACTTCCTATTATGTGAAAAGTCCACCATTTTCACCACATTTTCTCTAATTTTGTTTCAATTTTCCTCCCTTCTTTTACAAAAATCATTAAAATAGGTTATACCTAAAATATTACAGCTATTGGTTTGTATGTTCAAATATTGTACTGGCCACAAGGTTCTGTTTTTCCATTGCCCTAACCCAAATATGCTAGTTTTATTCAAGTTAAGAGAAGCACCAGTAGCATCCTCATACATTTTTAAGATCTTAAAACTTTCTTCTATCCCTTCATCTCTAAATACTACAAGAGAGCTATCGGCTGCATACCCAACAACACAAAATCTTAGATTATTTGGCATTTCAGGAGAATATTTACCAACTCTTTGTTTCAACAATCTATACTATGGCTCTTGCGCTATTATGAACAACATCATCGACAAAGGACAACCTTGTCTGACTGATCTTTTGGTGGAAAAAGGCTTAGTTAGGTTGCCATTAATACTCACCACACTATTTGAATTTGTGTATAGCATTTTTATTAGACCAATGAACTTAAAGGAAAATCCAAACCGTTCTAACACTTTAAACAAAAACCCCACATCTACTCTATCAAAGGCCTTTGACCAATCTAAATTAATTAAAGCAGCTTGCATATCTTTCTCATTTATGTAATATATCATATCTCCCAGCGTTGTATTTACTTTTGTTATTGATCTTCCTGGGACACTACAGAACTTTTCAGGCGATATGTACAGTGGAAGTAACCCATTTTAATCTATTTGCAATTACATTTGTAACTATTTTGTAATCAACATTTAGTAATGTGATAGGTCTTAAATTATCAATGCAATGTGAACTATCATCCTTCCAAAGTAATTTCACTACTCCCTTGTTCATATCAGTACCAATCACAATATTTTTAAAGATATACTTAATTACATCTAAAAATTCTACTTTTTATTATATTCCACATTTTCTTATAAAATTCTACTGGTAATCCATCTGTGCCAGGTGCTTTTCCATTTTTCATCGATGATATAACCTCCCATACTTCGTTTTCATTTACCTCTGCTGTTAATAATTAATTTTCCTCACTGCCTATCACAGACTGAATAACACCTAAAACTCTATTTTGAACCTGGGTATTACATTCATATTTATTGCACAATTTTTCATAGTACTCTACTGTATGTAGTTCCATTGCTTTATTATCCGTTACATATACCCCCTCCTCTGTTTTTAATTTGGATATCATTGCCACAGGAGTCTTTTCTTTTCCTAACAGATAATGTGATATTTTTTTCACCTTGATTTTTTCCTCTGTTCTTAATCTGACTTTTACCCCTTCACACATTTCATCTTCTATTTTTTTTTACCCGTCCCTTTAATTCAGATATCTTTTCAAATTGATTGCCTGTAACATAATGATGATGATACAAATTCCTAGGATGTGCTTTCAATACATTTAATTACCCATACTTTTCCTGTGCCTCTTGCTTTGGTGCTTTCACGAAAAAGCTCTTTATACACTAGTTTTTAAAATGTTGTCATCAGTCCAACTAATGGGAATGTAAAAGTTTCAGTAACATTACAAGCTAAATCCCTTACATAAATTCTGTCAATTCTAGAGCCATAATTCCTCCTTATATATGTAAAGTCTACAAAATTGTTTTTCAAAACCCATACGTCTTTTAACCTTAATGAATTTTTTAAGCTTATCAAGGCTTTGGACAAGAAACATTTGTCACCTGTAGAGACAGCCCTTTGACAAGTTACACAGTTCCAGTCTCCAGCTATAATAACATTTTTCAAGTTATTTCGTGCAAATTATAACAAATCAGTATTAAACAACTCTTCTCTTTCTTTCCTTTTGTCCTTACCCGAGGGGGCATATACATTTATAACCTGGAATACTACTTCAGCAATATTTGGCCCTTTGTATCCATCTCATTTTTCATGATTTTCACTTGCGATAGTTTGTTTATAAACACCGCAGTCCCTCCCTTTAATAAATGAGTTTAATTTAATATAGCATGGCAATGTTTGTCAATATACTCCAGTCTCTTTTTCTCTTTAACATTATGTTCTTGTACACATATTATGTCTATCTTATGCACAAGCATAAATCCAATGAGTTTAATCTGTTTATTCAAATTATTTAAACCATTTACGTTAATAGTTATAATATTTAAATAAATGAAAATCCCCAAAAATAAGATGGATGCACTATTCTGTTTTGAAATTCAATTAATTTTGGACCGTTTAGCATCTTTCTTGTGTATGTCGTCATCTGAAGATTCATCCTTTTTATCTAATTTCTCAATATTTTTCCATTTACCCAAGTCATCTTTTTTCAGCTTCACACTTGTTTTATCACCAAGATTACTCATCATTTCACATTTGTCTGATACAGATCTATAAATCCATTATCTTGTAACCAAACGTTATCGATTTCTTCCATATCCTGTGTACTGGTCCTTTCTGCACCCTGCCAACCTGTTCTAGCTTCTGAATCCTCAGTCCTTATTTCTTCGTTACGTATTTCAGCCAGTTCAGTATCTTGTAACCAAACGGTGTCTATTCCTTCCATATCCCGTGTACTGGTCCTTTCTGCACCCTGCCAAACTGTTCTAGCTTTCAAATTCTCAGTCCTTATTTCTTCGTTATGTATTTCAGCCAGTGCAATACCTTCTATAAAACCTTGGTCTTGTGACATGGCTTTTCCCGTTCTTTCCGTAATCTGTGTATCTGTCGTTTCGTTTGCTTCTGAATTTGGCATAGCTTCTTCTGGTTCCATACTGTCCTCTTCAGTATCCCTTAAACGCCGACTGGACGTACCATACGTCAACTAAAATTGTCTGTTGGGTGCCGAGTGGACGTACAGTACGTCGACTAAAAATGTTTTTTTAAATATTCATGGAAAAATAATTATAGGCCTAGTTTGCAAAAGGTTTTAAATCACGCGCCTTGAGGGATGCTGGGAGTTCACGGATCATGCTGTTGTTTTGTTTATACGCATCACCCAGATGTGCATGCTTGAATTTCTTCCTTCTCGCACCAGAAAGCATCAGCGGCGCATCGTCGGAGAGCGATATCTTGATGCATCAGTGTTTTGCAGAACTTTGGTGAGCGTTTGCATATTTGTGAGGCAACAGGACGTTTGCAGAGATGTCCCAACGTCGTCAGGACCGTGAAAGGCGCATTTTGCCTGTCAGTAGTGAGCATGTGAGATGAGTTTTAGACTGGGATGCTGGAGAGGGACCAAGCACCCAAGGTGACCCAACTTCTCAGCGCCGTGTTGTGCGGCCACGTGTGACTGAAGGGGACCAAGGATCACATCCCGTGCCTTTTACGACCCATAGGAAGCATCAGGGTGTCCTGAGGGGCATCCGTAAGCATTTGGGAGGCCTCCAACAAAAGGACATTGACGAGTACTTGTTGGAGCTCGATCAAGAGCAGGTGGAAAGTCCTTATTTCGATGGCAGTTGGTCATCCAGTGATGAGGACATCACGCCTGATGTTAGTGATGACGAGTACTTACCCCCAATGTCCGTAAGGGAGCCACAGGAGGAAAGTGAGCTTGAATTTAGTGGTTTCAGTGCATATGAGGGAGAGTCTGAGGAGGAGGAGGAGGCCCCGATTGTGGCTGGCGGGGACGAGACAGAAAGTGATGGTGAAAGTGAGGGAGATGGGCCAGTGGGGAGGGTGGGAGTGCGAAATCGTGCCCGCGCACGGGCCTGTAGAAGGTCACAACGTCGCGGCAGCTTGGGTGTAGGCCGTTCGTCCGAAAGTGATGAGGGGTGGTCGGAGGACCCCACCCCACCTAACATGCACCCATTCACGGCAGCACCTGGACTGACCGTCCCTGTGCCTCTCACTGCACTGGGGTTCATTCAGTTCTTCCTGACGCGGGAATCGCTGGAATACCTCGTTGCAGAGATGGCATATTACGCTCGGTACTGCCGTGAGGAACTGCAGACAACGTTGTCGTATCGCTGGTGGGGCTGCAACCTCACGGACATAGCGCATTTTTTCGGGCTCCACGTTTTTTTTGGAATGATGCCTGCTGCCGATGTCAGGCAATATTGGAGGCATTATGTCCCGTGATAGTTTCCTGGCGTTGGACAGGTATTTCAACGCCTTCAACCAAAGGGCCGTGGTTCGAATAACCCCGACCGCCTCATCTTAGTCCGCCCAGTGTTGGAGTACATTCGTGAACGGTCCCAGTTTCTCGTGGTTCCTTCCAAGAACTTTTCTTCGGATGAGGGGATGATGCCATACAAAGGGCGTCTAAGTATAAAAGTGAACAACCCCAAGAAGCCAAAGAAATATGGTGTAAAGTTATTTTTTATTACGGAATCCAACACAGGATACGTTGTGGACTTCTCGGTGTATTCTGGGGTCTTCTCCACGCTGCGTGACAGTCTTCAGTCTTGTGGGTCATTTCTGTAACCAGGGATACCACCTGTTTATGGACAATTATTATAACTCGGTATCCCTGGCCCAGGAACTGTATGAAGCAGGTGTGCACGTCAGTGGTACCCTTTGGTTGGTGCATGGGACCCCTAATGTCCTCAAGAGGTTTGCTAGCCAGCCGCAACATCTGGCAAGAGGAGAGACAGAGTGGCGGCGGAAGGGAGATGTCTTCGTCATCTGTTGGAAGGGGGTCCGACTCGTGCCCATGATTACGACGAGTCATGAGCCCATCCAAGAAGGGATCATTCAGCGGAAGAAGACACGTCGGCAGGGTGGAGTTAAGTATGAGGAGTTTCGTGTCTAATGCCCTACTGTCATCGGGCACTAAAACAGGCACATGGGAGGAGTTGATCTCTTTGATCAACTCATCCAGTATTATCCCTTCGCCAGGAGAACCAGGAGGTGGACACAGAAGCTCCTCAAATACCTCCTTCAGTTGGCCCTCCAGAATGCCTACATCCTCTACTGTGGGTACAATTCTGACGCTCGGAGGTTGTCCCACATCCAGTTTCTTGAAGTGGCTGGAAATGCCCTCATAAACTTTAATCCAGAGGAGTGGCCTTCCAACACCGGCCCCCTGGCCCGAGCTCCAGATCTGCCCCAAGAGGAAAGGGTAGATGTCGCTAGGAGGGACAACCTCGGTCTTCCTGCTCCTGCCTACGCCGCCTCTGCTGCCGCCGCCCTTCATGATGCCACCGCCCCTGCTGCCACCCTCCCTCACATTCCAATGTCCCGTCGGGTAGTGGGACCCAGTGTGTCGGCTGCAGGCAGGGGATCACACACTTGAGCTCCTAGAATGGCAGAAGAAGAGACACACGGTACGTCTGTCGCACCTGCAAGGTAGCACTTTGCAGGTTCGGGGAGTGTGACCGCAAGTACCACACTGCGGTCATATATTGGAGTGCGCCTACCCGAGCGACACCGGAGGGCGCAGCAGGCCGCCGAAGGGCAGCCCATCCGCAGTAAGGGAGCGCTTCTCCCTCCCCCACCTGTGCCTCATCATATCGAGAGGACAAAAATGCAAGATTCTTCAATGGAGGAGGGAGAAAACAAGAGCAGAACGAAGAGTCAGGATTACAAGAGAGTATTCTGCATTGATTTTATATTTAGTTTTAAATTTATTACAAGTTTTTATATATCTGTATTTATTGGTGTTTTGTATATTATTTCGTTTTATGCAAAAAAAAAAGTTTTTCACCTGCATTCCTTTTAGTTATGTATTCGTACCAAAGTAAAAAAATATATATTATATATATGTGTATGTATGAATGTGTATATATATATATATATATATATATATATATATATATATATATATATATATATATATATATATATATATATATATATATATATATATATATATATATATATATATATATATATATATATATATATATATATATATATATATATATATATATATATATATATATATATATATATATATATATATATATATATTTCAGAAAAATATGGCTGCTACAATTTTAAAGGACACATATATGCATTTCATAGCTTCAATGCTTTAAGATGTGATGGAAGAATTTTTGGAGTCAGATGGAACTAGGTCGAGAGACTTCGATGTAAAATCTTTGTATTCAGCAAATAGTTTGATTCCTCAGCTATCTGCGTGAGAATATCAGCAATGTTGCCGGTCAGGTGATCTTCCAAAGCGTTATGTATATTATGAGTACGTGCGTTAATTTGATCTAGATTATGCCAAAATCTGCCCTAAAAGTGAGTTTGATCGTTCATTAACGTGATAGAACTGCAGTTGTCTAGACGTAGCTTTGGAGAGGATCCAGGCTTTGAAATCGGCAGATAAGGTAGTTTCAAATCTCTGTTTTTATGGGAGAAATTGAACTTGTGATTTTTACCATGATTTTCTGATCATTATGAACTTTTGAACTGGTGTGGGAGATTTAATATGAATATTCATATCTTTTTATATTATTATTTTGTTATGTTACGTTTTGTCATATCTTGGCTATGCATTTTACACTTTCCATTATTGTGTTTTGCATTTCATATATTTTTGGGAGTTTTCTATCATGTTTAATTCTTTCGACAGATGTCTGTGGAAAGTGTGGACTGGTTCGAATAACATGTGGTAGACTGTTTTTGACATGACTTTAGTTATTGATTTGGGGAGTATGTGTGAGTTTGGATATTTTCAGGCTATTAGCCATAGTGAGACTTCTTTAATCAGAAGTGTTTTGCAGTTTAGAGGTAGTTATCTGACTCGATAATTCATTTATTATGCATTTTAATCTTTGCTTTGTTTTATTCATTTCTTGTTGGGTTATTTGAATAATAAACCTATTTTTGTAGAAACTATAGCGTTTCTTTAAATAGTCCATTTAATTGGTTTGGTGAGAATGAGTGAGATTCAGGTGGGTGAACTTCAGCGCGAAAATCGATGAGAGAGAGAGAGAGAGGGACACGGTGAGAGAGAGAGAGAGAGAGAGAGAGAAAGAAAAATGGATGCAAGTGTTATCATGAGCGAACCTTTTTTACGCCTTTTTCCTGAAAAAGACCGTTAGAGCACGTTAAGTGTTTTCAAAAGGTGTTAATTCTGTTTTTCTTGTAACAGAATTAAATGGTGGCATTCTCTTTGTTTCATGATTTTAATGTCTTTAATGATGGCGAAAGAGGGAGATTACTAATAGACTAATTGGTAACGTTGATGCCCAAGGCATAGCCGACCTCACCTAAAACCACAGTCAGTGTTGAATGACTGAGTGGGTCGTGATTACGTGTTTACACGGGTGATTACGCCTAGTGGGGAATCTTTTTTTCCATTTCTATTCGAGTACTGCTATGGGGAGTTGTGAAATAGATCTGGATGATCTCTAGAGCAATTTTGGGGTTAACAAAATACCCAAATAAGTGTGAATAGTGGCGATTGTGAGTTATTTACGCAAATGATGATTCAACAAGAATCACGCTGGTTTATTTTTTTTTCGTCTTGCAAGTGGGTGCGCGTCACAGGTTAGAAGTCGAAGATAGGTGCTCCGTTTTCTGTTTCAAATTGGTGGTACCCCATTATCGTAAGTTGCACAGAACGCCGTTTTCTATTCTTCTTTTTACCAGGGTAACTTTTGCCTTTCTCTAGTGTTCTTTTGGTTTCTTTTTATGTTGTTACGCTCAGGGCGTGTGATCACTCTCACAAAATGCCGGACGATGCAGCAAGCAGATCCCAATCAGTTGTGGTGCATAAAGTGACGAGCATTTAGTGGGGAATTAGTAATTTTAAAGGGTTAGTTGATGGGAAGCCAACCCAAAATATAGAAACTTTCATTGAGTCAGTGAACAATTATCTGAATTCCAAGAAAATTACGAATGGTGCTGAAGCTTTTAACAGAGGCCAAATCATTTCTGGATTTGGATAAAGGAGATATTGGGAAACGAGCACGCAGTTTCGGGTTCAGAAGGTGTAAAACTTGGAATGAACTGCAGAAATTTCTACGAGCTACTTATGGCGGAGTTCAACGTGAATGTGCAGTTCGGAATTTGCGAGAGTTTCTCAAAATAAAGAAGGGCAATGATTCACTAGTCACATACAGTGCGAATTTATTTGATGCAGTAGTTGAGTTAAAGAAATCTATAACAGGCTCTCCATGGGTAACTGGAAATAATATCTCCTTAGATAATTTTGAAAGATTGTTACACTTTGCTTGCATTTTTAACGTCGGTCCCAGATGTAATTGTAGATAGTTTTGATAAGAGAATTGATCAGGATACAGACGAATCCTTTTTGTTTGCACAGATTAACAAAAATCTAGCAAAATGCCCGACACTGGACAGTAGTTTTGTACAGGGAGGTGCAAAGATGTCAGCTGCTGTTTCCAAACCACAGAATAATGATAGTTGCTCGCATTTGGGAAATGATGCAACAGCGAAGACATGTGCACGAGTAGAATCGAAGAAAATTCCAGAGAGATCAGTCACAACGATACGTTGTTTTAATTGTGATAAAATAGGACACAGTAAATCAAATTGCAGAGTGAGATATTGTTCAGTTTGCAAATCTTCAGATCATGGATGGAGATTTTGCCCAGCCACAAAGAGTAGAGAATATTCAGGGAAGTCACGGGGAGGTTTTTCTAGATATGACAGGAGAATTCCACATGATGCAAGTTCTAGATACACAAAGGAACAGCAGAATTTTCACAAGATAAGTTCGAAAACGGACACAGGATAATGACTAATCAGGTCTTAGAGTCACCAGAACCAGTCCCGATTGTACGTGGATTCTCTAATGGCAATGAAATTTTTATTTTCATTGATTCTGGTAGCTCAGTTAACTTAGTAAATGCTGACCTTTTTCACTGAGGTTTCCAGAGTGCAAATTAGTCCCTTCTAGTGAGACAGTGTGTGATGTACAAGTGAGGAAACTGAATATTTTAGGTTCGTCATTTCTTACGCTTTGTATCGGTGGAAAGACAATAGTAGAATCATTTTTGGTCATAGAAGGATTAGCCTTAGGTGAAATGGTTTTGCTAGGACACCCTTCTTGCATGCGACATAACATCAACATTCTTACGGGAGTTCAGGGGATTACAATAGGTGAGTCAGGTTGTTTTATTCCATATATACACAGAAAAAAACTTCAGAGAAACCTAAGACACAGTCGGAGACATGTGTAACACAGTCATTAGAGAGTGAAGATATTCCGCAAAGATCTTTCAAAGGATTTTTGTTGGAAGATATTGAATTATTCGAGTTCCTACATTAGTTAAAGTGTCGCTGAAAGAGAAAAAGTTTCTTCTCAAGTGTGCGTTGTTGAGGGAACGAGAAATTCAAAGACGTTGTGAGTACGGTGTCAGTGAATGAAATTTCAGTCGCAGGCGTGACTTCAGTAGAATTAGTTAGCTATCAAGACTCAGTAAAAAAATATCACAAGGGTACTTATGTAATTGATTTTGAAGAGTTTATGAAGAGCATAAATTAGTGAGTTTTTGTGGAGACGGGAATATGTTTCCTAACGAGGAGCAACAGTTCCGAAGTCAGGTTCTACATGAACATTTGGCTAAATTTGATTATCCTGAGTATTCAGATAAAGTAGAGAAAGTGTTGAAAGAATATCTAGATATCATTGCTTTGAAGGGAGATAAATTAGGAGTTACAGATGTTTTAGAACATTCAATCCGCCTAGAAAAGGGTACAAATCCCATATATATTCCAGCATATCAATTCCTTTTAAGATCAGAGAAGAAGTAGAAAAAGAAGTTCAGAGGTGGGAGTCGGAAGGCATTATCAGACCGTCCAATTCTCCGCTTAATTTTCCTTTGCTTGCAGTTCCTAAGAAAGACGGTAGTATCAGAGTTTGTGTAGATTTTCGTAAATTGAATGAAAAAACATGCCCAGATAGATAGCTGGTAGCTTGTTTGCCTGATTTGTTTGTTGAGATCGGTGGCAAGAATATATATTCATCTATAGATCTTATGCAAGGGTTTTTACAGGTTCCCCTTTGTGAGAGTAGCCGTAAATATACAGCATTTTCGGTACCAAAGGGACATTACGAGTTCAATAGGATGCCTTTTGGATTACAAGGGTCCCCAATAACATTTACTAGACTGGTTAACACAGTACTTCATGGCTTGTTAGGAAAGTCGGTGTTTGTGTACATGGATGACATTCTCATATGCACAGATACAATTGAAGAACATCTAAAGGTGTTAAAGAAGTCCTCAAGCGATTACGGTTCGCTGGGTTAAAGGTCAAATTGGCCAAATGTGAGTTTCTGAAGAGAAAATTGTCTATCTAGGACATGTTATCTCTAAAGAAGGAGTTAGAGGGAATGATGAGAAAGTTAAAGCCATTGTGAATTTTCCAGTTCCCAAAACCAGGAAACAGATTCGTTCGTTCCTAGGTATGTCGGGTTTCTTTCGCCGTTTTGTGCAGAATTTTTTTCTACAATAGCGTCTCCATTGACAGATTTGTTACGAGAAGACGTTAAGTTTGTTTGGGGTGATAGTCAACAATTAGCTTTTGAGAAGCTTAAGAACGCTTTGGTGAACCCACCAGTTTTGAAGTTTCCAGATTTTAGTCAACCGTTCACCTTAGTGACTGACGCGAGTCAGGAAGGTATAGGTGCGTGTTTGATGCAGAAATTTGAAGGGAAATTACACCCAATTGCTTTTTATAGCAGAAAGTTCAAAACACGTGGTAGTAACGAAAGGCTGATGTCAGTTGTGGACAAGGAGGCTTTCGCAGTCGTCTCTAGCCTTGTTCATTTTAAGATGTTGTTGTTGGGAAATAAAGTTGAGATTTTTACAGATCATCAACCGTTGTTAGAGCTTTTAATAAGCCAAATTTGTCGCCCAAGAGAGCACGTTGGTTCCTAACATTGAGAGATTTTGATGCAAACCTCAAATACATTGAAGGTAAGCATAATGTAGTTGCAGATGCATTGAGCAGATATTTTCCCGGTCGAGGATGAGGAAATACACACCGAATCCTGTGTGGGAGAAGAGAGTAAATATTTGGTGTCTAATGTCTCTGATATTAGTAGTTCTGAGAGATCGCATGTAGAGGACATACACGTTCCTACAGTGCATACTTCGGGGAGAAATAGTGAGTCGGCAGTCTCGGGAGAGATTGTTATTCGTGATAGTGAGAGTAACGCAGTGTGTTATATTACGGGTGAAAATGTCACTTGGGACATAGGGAATCGAACAAAAGCAAGATGAAGATAAATTGTTGTCAGATGCTAAGGCATTTCTTAAGGGAGTTTCACCGAAGAAAGGGTATAAGTTGCCTTTTTCTGGTCTAGAGTTGGAGAATAATTTATTGGTGAGAAAGTTAAGTATAACATCCTGGTACTCGAAGCATGGGTGAGATTACACAAATCATCGTGCCAGAGAGTCTAGTACCACAAGTTCTAGACATTGTACATTGTAAATTTGGTTCGCCTCATTTAGGTGTGGACAAGACGTATGAAAACGTCAGGTCAAAGTTCTTTTGGAAAAATATGTTTTCCGCAGTAGAAGCCTTTGTGAAGAAGTGCGCTATTTGCAATGCGAATAAGCCAGCGACGACAGTGTCGTGTCGTTTGGGTTCATATCCCATACCACATAGGCCGTTTCAGAGAGTGCATATGGATATTCTGGGTAACTTCTCAGAGTCCGCTTATGGTTATAGACATTTATTAGTAGTTGTTGATGAGTTGACTCGCTTTGTCGAGATTTTCCCACTGAAGTACAAATCAGCTGAGGAAGTTGCTATAGCGTTCTTTGGGGATAATTTGTCGATATGGTGTTCCTGAATGTCTGATCACAGACAATGGTAGGGAGTTTATTAATAAGACTTTAGACGGTCTTGCTAATTTGTTGGGAATAAAGAAAGTATCTATAATCCCGTATAGACCTGAAGCGAATGGGTTATGTGAGAGGGGCGAATCGGAAAGTAATCGAAGCTTTGCGCATGACGGTGGGTGGTTCCGATACACATTGGGACAGATCTTTGGATGAAGTGCGATATAGTATCAATACTATGATGAATGACACAATTAAGATATCTTCAGCAGAAGCTTTGTATGGGTACAAGTTGAAAGGACCTTTTGATTTGTTACCAGAGCGAGTTCAGGGTGATGTTACGGTCACTTCGTTGATAAATACAGCGAGAGAAAGATTTGCACGTATCAGTAAAGAACTTGAACTTAGTTCGCGTGCAATGGTAGAGAAAAGTAACGCGAAATCGAGGGGGAGTTAGCTTTTTCGATGGGTGATAGAGTGTTTGTTAAAGTGAATGTTCGGAATGATCTGAATTATAAATTAAGTCCGAAGTTCCACGGACCTTTTGAGATTGTAGAGATCAAAAGAGGGAATAGATTTGTAGTTAAAGATGTAAATACTGGAGTGACGAAATTGACCCATATTTCGAAGTTGAAGAAAGTTGGGATGTAATGGAACATTTGTATATAGTCATTAGTAGAACGTTTGTATATAGTTAGAGGGATAAATGGGTTGGTGTTTGTATATATATGATATTTTTTTTTTTTTTTTTTTTGTCTCTTGTTCATTTTAGATGTTGAGGTTCTTAATCATTTGTTTTCGAATGATTTTAGGAATTGAGACATGGGCTAATTTCATACGAGATTTGACCCGTGTGTTAGTGTGTTGTTGTGTTATGATGTATTTTGTCATCTGACGCAATATGTGTGTTGTTAGGATTTTTTTTTTTTGGGGAGGTACTTAGTATATCGGACCGAACAAGTCTGATCTTTTTTTTCGGGTTGGGAGATCGTATTTGAGTATTTGGATTTTTTTTAGTCAGTTTATTTTTTTTTTTAAATGAAGGGAGCTGTGTTGTGAGTGATTGTAGTTGTTAAGATCATGGAGTGATTGCCATTACGTCAATTTTGCTAGTTTTTGTTGCGAAATATTTGCTAACCGGAGTAGAACTTTCATGTCTTTTACGAGATATGATACCTTTTAGTGTTTGGATAGGATTCTCGAGTATTTTTTTTCTGTTGGATAGAATTTTTTTTTTGTGAGTGAGTTCCGTAGAGTTGTTGTGTGCTTAGTGGTGAGTTGACTGTGATTATTCTGAGATACACACTTGGAATTAGTTCACATTGTGAGTGTTTGACTTTTGCATTAGTAGTTTTGTTTGGTTCAGTAACATGAAACCTTTTTTGTTATTAGACCTTTTTCGAGTGTTTTGGGAGACTCAGTAGTGACATGGGATAGATTAGAGACCATGTTCATTTTGGGAGATCAATATCAAGGTTCGGGAGTTGATTATAAGACAAGTTGTACTTTAGTTAGAGAGAAGTGTGTGTGTGACAGTAGTGTTTTCCAGTTGCGAGTTGTGTCTGTGGGTGGTTGTGAATTATCATTAGTTCATGGACAGACTCCGACAGAATGTGACTTTAGACAGTTCCTGCGAGATTACCACATTGAGTCCACCATCACTCTAACTGCTGTGTTCTGCAAAGAGTGCAGTTACAAATGATGTGCCAGAACAACAAGTCGACATCATTCGTTCTTCAAGGATCCAAGCTGTTTGATGCTCATGCCAGAATGATGTCTACGGACTTTCTCGTACTTAGCCGTGCTGTATTCAACAGTTCCGAGAAGATAATTATGCGTCATACGCATAACGAACATTTGGTAGTGGCGGTACCTACAACCAAGGTGCCAATAACAATGACGGTTCCACCGTTGGAAGACATTGACGATTCCGTGATGTTCCAGTATCAGGAATATATTATGCCGACAATTTTAATTGTCTTAATAGCTATTTTACTGATAATTCTTGTTGTGGGAGTAGTAAAAGCTTATTCGTGTTTGTAAGATTACATGTAAAGGCTCTAAGAACACAACACCAGTGACTTTGGAAGTGCGTCATGAGAGCAGTCCTTAAAGCTGCAGTGCAGTAGACATTGCTAATTGAGCATAAGCCTTTTCTGTTATGTTTTATACATATGCTTTTGTTTTAGTTTGCCGTTAAGGAGAGCGAGACGCTCTTATGTGGTGGCCGAGCTCTATTTCAGAAAATATGGCTGCTACAATTTTAAAGGACACATATATGCATTTCATAGCTTCAATGCTTTAAGATGTGATGAAAGAATTTTTGGAGTCAGATGGAACTAGGTCGAGAGACTCGATGTAAAATCTTTGTATTCAGCAAATAGTTTGATTCCTCAGCTATTCCTCAGCAATATTGGCGGTCAGGTGATCTTCCAAGTGTTATGTATATTCGTGAGTACGTGCGTTAATTTGATCTAGATTATGCCAAAATCTGCCCTAAAAGTGAGTTTGATCGTTCATTAACGTGATAGAACTGCAGTTGTCTAGACGTAGCTTTGGAGAGGATCCAGGCTTTGAAATCGGCAGATAAGGTAGAGTTTCAAATCTCTGTTTTTATGGGAGGAAATTGAACTTGTGATTTTTACCATGATTTTCTGATCATTATGAACTTTTGAACTGGTGTGGGAGATTTAATATGAATATTCATACCTCTTTTATATTATTATTTTGTTATGTTACGTTTGTCATATCTTGGCTATGCATTTTACACTTTCCATTATTGTGTTTTGCATTTCATATATTTTTGGGAGTTTTCTATCATGTTTAATTCTTTCGACAGATGTCTTTGGACAGCGTGGACTGGTTCGAATAACATGTGGTAGACTGTTTTTTTGACATGACTTTAGTTATTGATTTGGGGAGTATGTGTGAGTTTGGATATTTTCAGGCTATTAGCCATAGTGAGACTTCTTTAATCAGAAGTGTTTTGCAGTTTAGAGTGTAGTTATCTGACTCGATAATTCATTTATTATGCATTTTAATCTTTGCTTTGTTTTATTCATTTCTTGTTGGGTTATTTGAATAATAAACCTATTTTTGTAGAAACTATTGCGTTTCTTTAAATAGTCCATTTAATTGCTTTGGTGAGAATGAGTGAGATCGGTCCTGAACTTTGGTTTTCCTTTTTTGAGAGAGAGAGAGAGAGAGGAGATATACGGTGAGAGAGAGAGAGAGAGAGAGAGAGGGGAGAAAAATGGATGCAAGTGTTATCATGAGCGAACCTTTTACGCCTTTTTCCTGAAGAAGACCTAAAACCGTACATTTCAAAAAAAGTGTTAATTCTGTTTTTTTTTGTTTATATATATATATATATATATATATATATATATATATATATATATATATATATATATATATATATATATATATATATATATATATATATATATATATATAAATATATATATATATATATATATATATATATATATATATATATATATATATATATATATATTTGGGTATTTTTGGTAATAAAAAATCTAACATTCTAGTGATATTCAGTCATATACCTTCATTTTGCAACAAACGGGAAGTCTCTAGCACGATATTTCGATCTATGGTGAATTTAAAAAAAAAACTTTTTCCTTCCCTCCGCGCGCGGGAAATCCGCCGAAATTGTCAGCATTTCTTGAGCCACTTTGTCGTAATTTTCGCGCCGTTTTATATTATTCGTTACATAAAGTGTTATACGTCAAAATGTGCAAGATTTCATTTAAAATACAACAAAAAATAAATCATTGTTGTAGCTTTTATCAGTTTTGAAATATTTTCATATAAATCACGATAACTGACAAAATTTTAACCTTCGGTGAACTTTGACTCGAATGAAATGGTCTAAAAACGCAATTGTAAGCCTAAATTCTTGCATTATAGTAACAATTAATCATTTTAATTCATTTGGCATTAAACGAAAAGTCTCTAGTACAATATTCAGATTTATGGTGAATTTTTTAAGAAAACTTTTTCCTTCCCTCTGCGCGCGGGAAATCCGCTGAAAATGTCAGCATTTCTTGAGTCACCTTGTCGTAATTTTCGCGCCGTTTTGTATTATTCGTTACATAAAGTGTTATGCATCAAAATGTGCGAAATGTCATGCAAAATACTACAAAAAATAAATCATGGTTTTAGCTTTTATCAGTTTTGAAATATTTTCATATAAATCACGATAACTGACTAAATTTTAACCTTCGGTCAACTTTTACTCGACCGAAATGGTCGAAAAACGCAATTGTAAGGAAAAATTCTTATATTCTAGTAAAAAAATTTAGAAATTCATTTTGCAAAAAACGGAAAGTCTCTAGCAAAATATTCCGATTTATGGTGAATTTTTGAAAAAAACTTTTTCCTTCCCTCCACGCGCGGGAAATCCGTTGAAAATGTCAGCATTTCTTGAGTTACCTTGTCGTAAATTTCGCGCCGTTTTATATTATTCGTTACATAAAATGTTATACATGAAAATGTGCGAAATTTTATTTAAAATACAACAAAAAATAAATCATGATTGTATTTTTTATCAGTTTTGAAATATTTTCATATAAATCACGATAACTGACAAAATTTTAACCTTCGGTCAACTTTGACTCGAATGAAATGGTCTAAAAACGCAATTGTAAGCCAAAATTCTTGCATTCTAGTAACAATTAATCATTTTAATTCATTTGGCAACAAACTAAAAGTCTCTAGCACAATATTTCGATTTATGGTGAATTTTTGAAAAAAAACTTTTTCCTTCCCTTCCATGCGCGGGAAATCCACTGAAAATCCTATCATTTCTTGAGTCACCTTGTCGTAATTTATTTCGCCGTTTTATATTATTCGTTACATAAAGTGTTATACATCAAAATGTGCGACCTTTCATGTAAAATACAACAAAAAAATAAATAATGGTTTTAGCTCTTAACAGTTTTGAAATATTTTCATATAAATCAAGATAACTGACAAAATTTTAACCTTCGGTCAACTTTGATTCGACCGAAATGGTCGAAAAACGCAGTTGTAAGCCAAAATTTTTACATTCTAGTAACAATCAATCCTTGCCATTCATTTTGCAAAAAACGGAAAGTCTCTAGTAAAATATTCCGATTTATGGTGAATTTAAAAAAAAAAAAACGTTTTCCTTCCCTCCACGCACGGGAAATCCGCTGAAAATGTCAGCATTTCTGGAGTCACCTTGTCGTAATTTTCGCGCCGTTTTATATTATTCGTTGCATAAAGTGTTATCCATCAAAATGTGCGCAATTTCATGTAGAATACAAAAAAAAAAAAATAAATAAATCATGATTGTAATTTTTATCAGTTTTGAAATATATTCATATAAATCACGAACACTGAAAAATTTTAACCTTCGGTCAACTTTGACTCGACCGAAATGGTCGAAAAACGCAATTGTAAGCCAAAATTCTTACATTCTAGTAACAACCAATCATTTAAATTCATTTGTCGACAAACGGAACGTCTCTAGCAAAATATTTCGATTTATGTTGAATTTTTTTAAAAACTTTTTCCTTCCCTCCTCGCACGCGAACTCCGCTAAAAATCCTATCATTTCTTGAGTCACCTTGTCGTAATTTTTTTGCCGTTTGAGTCACCTTGTCGTAATTTTCGCGCCGTTTTATATTATTCGTTACATAAAGTTTTATACGTCAAAATGTGCAAGATTTCATGTAGAATACAACAAAAAATAAATCATGATTGTAGTTTTTATCAGTTTTGAAATATTTTCATATAGATCACGGACACTGAAAAATTTTAACCTTCGGTTAACTTTGACTCAACCGAAATGGTCTAAAAACGCAATTGTAAGCCAAATTCTTACATTCTAGTAACAAAAAATCATTTAACTTCATTTGACAATAAACGAAAAGTCTCTAACAAAATATTTCGGTTTATGGTGAATTTTTGAAAAAAAACTTTTTCCTTCCCTCCGCGCGCTAACTCCGCTGAAAATCCTATCATTTCTTGAGTCACCTTGTCGTAATTTTCGCGCCGTTTTATATTATTCGTTACATAAAGTTTTATACATTAAAATGTGCGTAATTTCATTTAAAATACAAAAAAAATTTAATCATGGATTTAGCTTTTAAGAGTTTTGAAATATTTTCATATAAATCACGATAACTGACAAAATTTTAACCTTAGGTCAACTTTGACTCGACCGAAATGGTAAAAATACGCAATTGTAAGCCAAAATTCTTACATTCTAGTAACAAACAATCCTTTTCCTTAATTTTGCAAAAAAAAACGGAAAGTCTCTAGTGAATATTCCGATTTATGGTGAATTTTTGAAAAAAACGTTTTCCTTCCCTCCGCGTCCGGGAAATCCGCTGAAAATGTCAGCATTTCTTGAGTCACCTTGTCGTAATTTTCGCGCCGTTTTATATTATTAGTTACATAAAGTGTTATACATCAAAATGAGCGCAATTTTATTTAGAATACAACAAAAAACAAATCATGGTTGTAGCTTTATCACATTTGAAATATTTTCATATAAATCACGGACACTGACAAAATTTTAACCTTCGGTCAACTTTGACTCGACCGAAATGGTCGAAAAACGCAATTGTAAGCCAAAATTCTTACATTCTAGTAACAACCAATCATTTAAATTCATTTGGCAACAAACGGAAAGTCTCTAGCAAAATATTTCGATTTATGGTGAAGTTTTGAAAAAAACGTTTTCCTTCCCTCCGCGCGCGGGAAATCCGCTGAAAATCCTAGCATTTCTTGAGTTACCTTGTCGTAATTTTTCGCCGTTTTTTATTATTTGTTACATAAAGTGTTATACATAAAAATGTGCGCAATTTCATGTAGAATACAACAAATATAAATCATGATTGTATTTTTTATCAGTTTTGAAATATTTTCATATAAATCACGATAACTGACAAAATTTTAACCTTCGGTCACCTTTAACTCGACCGAAATGGTCGAAAAACGCAATTGTAAGCCAAAACTCTTACATTCTAGTAACAATCAATCCTTTGCCTTCATTTTTCAACAAACGGAAAGTCTCTAGCACAATATTTCGATTTATGGTAAATTTTTGAACAAAACTTTTCCCTTCCTTCCTCGCGCGCGAACTTCGCTGAAAATCCCAGCATTACTTGAGTCACCTTGTCGTAATTTTTTCGCCGTTTTATATTAGGCGTTATATAAAGTGTTATAAACTAAAATGTGCGCAATGTCATGTATATTGCAACAAAATATAAATCATGGTTGTAGCTTTTATCAGTTTTGAAATATTTTCATATAAATCACGATAAATAGAAAAAAATCGACCTTCGGTAAAATTTAACTCGACCGAAATGGTAAAAAATGCAATTGTAAGCTAAAACCCTTCAGTCTAGTAATATTCAATCAATTTCATTAATTTTAAAACAAACTGAAAGTCTCTAGCACAATATTTTGATTTATGGTGAATTTTTTAATAAAACTTTTTTTTACGTCCGCGCGTTACAGAATTCGTGCATCATTTTGTGATAATATTATCTCTGTGTTGCTTTGATCGTTTTACAATCTGTTATATACTAAAATCATCGCAATTTAGTTTAAAATACAACGAAAAAAAAAGTAACTCATTAGGTTTAACCGTTTTGCTTACAGCGCGATTTGTATACAATTATATATGAAATTTTTTTCGCGCTGTCATATATTCCAATATTTATATATGATAATGATATTTTTTTCCATTTCTGATGGTTGCATACTAAATTTCAGGCAATGAAAAAAAAGGAGCCAAAAATAAACTCTTAATGTTAAAAACTAAGCGTGCTGTGATTTAAAAAAAAAAACTTTTTTTCCGCTTCGGCGCTCACTCCCGAACGCTGCCGGCATACGACAGACACTTTCGTAAATAGAGGCATGGCGTTTGAGGGGTATCTTGAATATCCTCGGTAATTACGATTTTGTTTTGCTCATTCCCAACATTACTTTCCAAATTTTCGACTTTTTCACCATTCATCGGTGGTCCTCCTTGCCCTTCCACCGCTGGCCTGGGTCCATTGCTTCCTTTGTTTTCTTTCGTCGTTCCTTTATTCATGTCCGGAAAGTCCTCCTCAGTTCAAATATTTTCCTTCCTAATATGTCTACAACATAATCATTAGCCAGATGTCCTTCATTACCACATTTATAGCATGTTCGTTTCTGGCCGTTGTATAAAAACAAAATATTATGCCCAAGTATATAAACGGAAGACGGAATGTTCTCCCTTATCTTCATTTTTGCTGTCCTCGTTCCATTTAACATTCCCTCAAAAGGACCGTGTGCATACCTGTTATTCCTCATTGATTCTAATTTGCCATATTTACTTGAAATCTTAATGATTACTTCATCGTCCATTTCAAATGGGGCATTCCGTATAGAGACGTATGTCGTCCCTGAACCAATATTGATAACTTGAACAGTTTCCGTTTCGTCGATTTTTATCACTGTATCCTTATAAGCTCGCACCGCATTCAGAAGGGTTTCGTTTTCAAGAAATTTCACAACTACTTTCTCTTTAGTTTGGTTCTGAACCCCAACAATCTTCCTACTTTCTATTTTCAATATATCAAATAGGACTTTCCTACTTAATTCAACTGACGCAGAAGTTGAAAACAAGTCCTATGATGTCCTGCCTCCGAAAAGGTTTATATGTGCCCATTTTCAGCCAGGCTTTTTCTTCAAATACCCATTTTCTAATTACACGTTTTTCTCTCAATAGATGGCGCTAGTGTCGCCAAACCCCCTGTTTCACCCCTGGATTTTAACTATAATACAAAAAAAGCATTAAACAGCTATGTCACTTAAATCACTGCATGTTCACTGACATCTCAGTCCAATTATGTAACCGAAACCTTTATTAATCTTTGAAAAATCGGCCAAAATAAGCAGGACGGATCGCACGCTTGTTTATACGACAGCTCTTCTCATTCTTCGCAATCATGAATATTAGGGATTTTAGTGGATAACTGAATGTTAATTTGTTTGAGAAATTGTTCACCTTCCACAGTTGGAACCTGATTTACTTTAGCAACAAATATTATTGTTTAATAAAAAAAACCAAGGTCTATCATGTGTGTATACTTAATCAAAATAAATCATTAAGTGGTTGAAAACCTATATGAATGACAACTATTTGTTATTGACAACTGTATATATTCTAGTGCTTTGGTGGGTGATAAACCATGAAATTGCCATGATTCATTCATAAGGAATAATTCCATCAAAATTTTATTTCTGATCCATTTTGACTGAATGGAATATCCGTTTGAAGATTTGTGTTTCGCTTATAATTACAGCACATGGGAAACTGTTATCCTTAATCACATCGTTTATTCCTTCAACTGATTCAATAAGCATGGACTCTTCGATATCAGTAATATCCTCCGGAACAGATGTTTCTGAATCTGAACATTTGTTCAACGAGCGTGAATAGCCTACATAAAAAACTTTACATTTAACTGTTACTTCCCGCTTTGCTGATAACATGTTCCGACACAACAGGATACATAACCTATATAATAATTAGATAATAATGAAATCACCAGTAACGGTACTAAAATGCACTGTACTTTAAAAATTATAATGTATTGCACCATACACATAACAGCAATTCAAGTTTGTTTTTGATAGGAAAGTAAATAAAATTAATGTCCCGGCGAATTCTACTGGCCAGCAAAAGTTTGAAACGGATTTCAATGCAAATTAATTATCTTAAAAACAAACAAGCTTCTAAAGATGTATGAAAACAGATGTAATCTCTAAAAAACAATTTAATGTAAAGTAGGAACAACCGCGTCAGAAACTGTTTGCGCTTACTTCCATTTCATTGCTTCCAGTACAATGATCGCTCAGTACTAAAAACCCTGTTTGTAACAAACATCAAATGTTCGTCAGCCAAGACAGATTTGCCCTCAGAAAACTCCTGTTACATTATAGTGTCGTTGTTGATCGTAATAAAAATTTGTTATGTGTGATAAACTATTGTTCTTGCCACTAACGTGTATATCACATTGATGAACGTTCGGGTTTTACTTTTCAAAGTGTAACTTACACTGCAAATTATTATTAAAGTTGCAACGCTTAATATAAACAAATCTGTCACCACTCACATAACTACGATTATTGTAGAAATTATGTTAAGTGTTTCTCATTATATTACCAAATTCTCATTATATTACCAAAGTTATTACCTGTCTGCATGTTAAACACGGATTTACAGTTGCAAAATGCAAGTGATACATAATTCTGAAGACAACAATTCGACTTACAACAACTAATCTTGATTGTTACTCTTGATATCGAATTAGTAAAATAAACTTTACTAAATCAGTGAATAATACTGATAGAAGCACCTACTGGTTAAATTCAAGACAAAATCGAAACTGGATAAAAGAGTAGGTCTAAAGATTGCACCTCAGAACAATGTTCCTAGCCTGGCCGGCAATAGTTTTTACATAAGAATCCATATATCGTTTAGCAGTGAGACCTATCAGACTGTCAATATACCAAGTTGTAATAGCCGGCACATATTCATATTTGTAAATGTGATACCTTTTACCCGACATGAATGTACTAATTTCATATACTATGCATAAATCTCATCTAAAACTAAAGAAGACGTTTCTATCAGCGAAC
>NC_089749.1:62022075-62037075 GCF_040412425.1 Macrobrachium rosenbergii | reverse complement strand
TTATGTTTACCTTGATTTTTAAGCTATTGCATAAATTTAAAAAGAATGCAAATGATATGCAATACATAAATGTAGAGAAGGTACACACAAGTTAACAAAATTATCGTTTTTTACATTATTTTATTTAACTTGACTTCTATGTCTGTCTGCCTGTCTGTCTGTCTCTTTGGGTCAATCTTGTAACTCAATTTTTGACTTGTTCCCTTCGTCCGATGGACTTGAAATTTTACATGGTTACTCAATCCCGGTGACAATACAACCTTACTTGATCAGTAGGTCAGGAGTGACCTCTAGAAACCCTACAGTGACCTCTCCCAGTATCTCAGGATTTATATAAAACTTCGGATTTTTCACAACTTCTTTGGCTCAGTAGAATCTATCTTCTATATAGCCCCTCCCCTCCTCCCCTCCCCTCTTCCATCTACCTCCCCCTTCTCCCTCCCCTCCTATTCCCCCTCCCCTTTCAGGAGCACAACATCAAGTGTTAATTTAGCTGTGTCCTTCCCCTTCTCTTCCTTCTTCTATGCCCCACTCCTTCCCTCTTCCATCCCCTCCCTCCCCATCCCCTTCCAAAGCACACATCAGGTGTTAATATAGCCGTGTCCTCGCCTTCCCACTTCCCTCCCCTTCCTCTTCCATCCCCATCCCCTTCCCTCCTCCTCCCTTCCCTTCTGCAGCATACTATGAAGTGTTAATTTAGCTGTGTCCTCCCCCCCTTCCTCTTCCATCCTCCCCTTCCCTCATTCACATTCCCCTTCCAGAACGCACGATCAAGTGTTAATTTAGCTGTGTCCTCCCCCTCCCCTTCCCTCTCCTATCGCCTTCCCCTTCACCTCCCCCTCCCCCCCCCATTCCCATCCCCCTTCAGAACACACAATCAAGTGTTGATTTAGCTGTGTCCTCCTCCCCTCCCCTTCCCTCTTCCATCCCCTCCCCCTTCTCCTACCCTTCCTTCCCCCTCTCCCTTCACTTCTACCTTCAAGTCCTGAAATTTCCTGTCCTCCCCTCCCCTTCCCTCTTCCTCCCCTTCCCTTCTCCCTTCCTTCCCCCTTCTCCCTTACTTCTACCTTCTTACTCCTGGAATTCCCCTCATCCTCCCACTTCCCCTCTACCTCCCCTCCCCTCTCTCCTTCCCCTCCCCTTCCCTTCCATCGCATCATCATTCCCTCCTCCTCCTCACCTCAAGTTTTAATTTAGCTGTGCCCTCCCCCCCTCCCTTCTCCTTCCCACATCCCCTCAACCTTCCCTCCCCCTCCCACTTCCCCTCCTCTTTCCCCTCCCATCCTCTTCTCCCATTTTCCTCCCCCTTCCCCTTCCCCTCCCATTTCCCCCTCCTCCTTCCCCGTCCCCTCCCCTCCCAACCTCCTCCCCTCCCCTCCCCTGCAACCTTCCCCTCCCCTCCCCTCCTCTTTCCCCGCCATCCTTCTCATTTTCCTCCCCCCTTCCTGCACTCCTCCTTCCCCGTCCCTCCCCTCCCACAACCTCCTCCCCTCCTCCCCCAAACTTCCCCCATCCCTCATCTTGCCTCCATCCCTTTCCATTTTTCTCCCCTCCCTCCCCTACCCCCACTCCTCCTTCCCCATCTCCTCCCCCCTCCCCTCCCTCTTACCTCATCTTCCCTCTTCCATCCTTTTCCCCACCCATCCCCCCTCCTCGTCCCATTCCCCTCCTCTTCCTTCCCTCCCTCTCCTCCCATTTCCCCTTCCCCTCACCTTCCTACTACCTACCTCCCCTTCCTCCCTCCCCCTTCCTCCCCTTCCCTTCCCTCCCCTCCCCATAAACGGATATCAGTTTAGTACAATCTCGGTTACAATTTCTGTCAAAACTAAAATGTGTAAAATATAAAATATAACCATTTTTTTTTTCAAAACATGCTTTTATTAAAATGCACTAAAATGTAGAAAATAATGTTTTGAGACACCAGGATTTTCCATGTTTAGGGCACATGCTTTTATTTTTGTAACACGATTAATTGTCTAAGAAAATCCTGGTGTGTACGTACTTTTTAGTGCATTCTAATAAAAGCATGTTTAAAAAAATATATATTTTTATTTGTGCTTAGCAGCAACATCCAACTACAGCTGTTAAAAATCAGTGTCGCTTCCAGCAGACCGATTCTGTCATTTTTTACTCCTATTTCTTTTTTTTTTTTTAGGCAAAAGCCTAATTTGTTCATCTGGTTAGGTAGTTAATGAAAGGTCAAGGTACTTGAAAGGCCAGTGCTGTAACATCCAAATAACAGATCTCAAGAATTAAGCATATATGAAAATCATAAGTCATCACCAAAATCCACCCTTCAGAGGGTCATCATCTGGTAAACCGAATCTTTAACGACAATGTAAATAGCTGTACATATTAGATAGCTCAGGCTTTGATGCATGTAAGTATATAAAAAAGAATGAATTAGATATATGTTTGCACACACGCACACACATATATGTATCAGTATATATATATATATATATATATATATATATATATATATATATATATATATATAATTACTTTCATTAAATTTGCAAATAAAGTCTAGTTTTATACCTCAGTCTTTAATTCCAGTACGCCCTTGTATAGGATAGATTCAATGAGAGGAATCGATGAAGGAGAAGGAATTTGCTGACACAGGGCTGGCCACCGATACGAGAGAATCTTAGGAAAGTAAGATGATTGATGCTGTTCTCAAAACAGATACAGTAAGAGGTTATGAACCCATCTCTACCTGGGTATAAGGTCATTAATATATATATATATATATATATATATATATATATATATATATATATATATATATATATATATATATATATATATATATATATATATATATATATATATATATTTATATATATATATATTATATATATATATATATATATATATATATATATATATATATATATATATATATATATATATATATATATATATATATATATATATATATATATATATATATATATATATATATATATATATATATATATATATATATATATATATATATATATATATATATACATATATATATACATATATATATATATATATATATATATATATATATATATATATATATATATATATATATATATATATATATATATATATATATATATATATATATAGAGCCTCGATGGCTTGGTTGGTAGAGTGGCAACCACATACTTCATAGAAGCCTGTGGCGAGGTTCAACCCGCAGCCGACCAGTCATGGCGGAAACTTTGCTATCGTGTAGACATCCCGGGATTACGTATGTAATCAACGGATAGGTTTGCTGAAAGCAAATGGATGTTACAGACTAATACACATAATCAAAGCCACTCCAACATCTGCTAAAAAAAAAAAAAAAAAAAAACCAGACACCTCACACGTCTTGAACTGTCGGACTACCCGCCCAGTTCTCCTCGTGCTGCTGAGAGAAGGGAGCGGGGGTTTCGGTAATACATGTACACACTCGTTACCGGGGTCAAGCGATGTCAGGCAGGGCAGCCGGTCGAGGTTACGGCCTACCCCACCGCCAAATCAAAGTCCTTCAAAAGAAGGCACTGTGCTTACCCCATATAAAATGGGTATAAAAGCACGTTAAAACGAAGAAGAAGAAGATATATATATATATATATATATATATATATATATATATATATATATATATATATATATATATATATATATATATATGTATATATATGTATATATATGTATATATATATATATATATATATATATATATATATATATATATATATATATATATATATATATATATATATATATATATATATATATATATATATATATATATATATATATATATATATATATATATATATATATATATATATATATATATATATATATATATATAATCAACACACAATCACGCAGTGGAACAAGAAATAAATTTCCGACTCACGTCGAGGATCGAACCCAGGTCTTTCAGGTGGAAGGCAGGGCGCTATCCACTAGGCCATTCAAGTCTAAAGAAGTTGGAACCTGGGAGCAACTGCACCCAAAGAATTACCTGGGCAAGCTAACTGCTTGCATACCAGCGAGTTTTCCCCAACTTCCCGACTCAGCAATGACCCAATGGACAGCATTTCATTCGAATTATCCTTCTGTTCCACACGTGATTATGTGTTGATTATTTCTATCTTATTCACTCAGAAGGGATAATTCGAATGAAATGCTGTCCATTGGGTCATTGCTGAGTCGGGAAGTTGGGAAAAATCGCTGGTATGCAAGCAGTTAGCTTGCCCAGGTAATTCCTTTTTGCAGTTGCTCTCAGGTTCCAACTTCTTTTAGACTTGTATGGGCTAGTGGATAGCACCCTTGCTTTCCACCTGAAAGACTTGGGTTGATCCTGACGTGAGTCAGAAATATATATATATATATATATATATATATATATATATATATATATATATATATATATATATATATATATATATATATATATATATATATATTCATAAAGCTGTGTCCTTGGTGTGGATGGGAATTGGGACAGTTTATTATTAAAGACTGCCTTCGGTACCAAGGGGGGTCCACGATTATGAACAAAAGGAAAGCTACTGGAACTTACCTTAGAATCTTTCTTGATTTATGTAAATAATGAAGGTCATCGATTTGGAATTAGAATTCTTTTACAATCAAAAGGGGTTTATTTACAGAGAATGGGGCAAATATGTGAGACCAAAAATGTAATGATTCGCAGACAAATAAATCACAAATGATAGATCAATAATGCAGTAATTTACAGACACGCAATATAAATGTGAGGGGCCACAGATACAACAACCCCCCTTTAAAACAAGTAACTCTGTTATGCTAAAATTCATCAATTCACAGGCAGTAATACATTGGAAGGAGTCAATTCCAGGATAATGGACATTAGCTAATCAAATTGATTTTTGTGTGGGCAACGGATACTTGCGATCAGGCTGCGACCAGGAATGGTTGCGTAATTCGGATGGCAGTCATTAACGTGTATCCTGGCATAGATTTGCGAACTGGGCGGGGTATGATGGCTCCTTAGACATATACGTGAGCTCGGGATATATTGTCAGCCGCCGTCTGTGTTATCGTCCAGCACCCAGAGAACATGTGAGAAAGCGTGTGCTTCGGAGCCCGGTGGGGACGTCCCTGCCTTTCTGTTTCAAAATGATGCGGGCTGCGGTGTTTGTGCATCCATGTGTCTCTGAAAGAATAGTCTGCCGCCAGTCAGGAATTCAAGGGAAAATGGTCTTATAGATTAGAAGGCTAACCCTCTCACGCCGCCGTATATGGCAATTTAGGAAGCCTTACCCCCGGACTATTTTGGATTGCAAACGCATTTTGTAATATTTTTTTTCAAATCGCGGTGGCGGACTTAATTTTCGTCAGAAAGAGGTCAGGTTGGTCGCGTTCTTTTGAAAAATGACTGAATTTTACGATGCAGGCATAAAATATAAAAAAAAAAAAAAATCTGTGTAAATAGCCTTTATCATTTGGTGAACTTTGCCGACAACGAAATTTTTTTCTTTTATCGTATATATTGAGATATTGCACCAAGGCTACACAACACAGGAATTTCATATTTCAACATTGTATAGAGCAATTATTTAGCTACAAAACGGTATATGTAACTTTGTATTTAGATGGAATGAAACCAAAAAAATGGGATAAGTAAAATTATCGAAAGCAAAAATTTTCTTTTAGCGGAGTAGTTAAAACCAGCAAAAGTTTTTTCAAATCCTCACCATCAGGTTATTTTTCGAGTAATTTGGGTGACTTTGCTGTCATTGGGAAGCTAAATGATTGTTAATGACTGGGTAAGCATCAAAAATGGCCTATGAGATGTTTAAATGCCCTTGCATTCATAGGGAAGATAAAAAAAAGCGAATAAACGTAAAATAATTGACTGTAGTAAGTAAGATGTTGCAAAACCACATTTGAATATAATTTTGTTGTAAAGCTCAAGTCTTTAGCTTTACAATAGTATAAAAACTTTGGTAATTACGAGAAAATAAAGTGGAGAAAAAATTGTCAAGCGCACGTATATGAAAAGTTAAGTTTAGCCGCTGGCTTGGCCGAAAACACGCAATGTAGAATTTTTTTTTTCAAATCCTTACCATACGGTTATTTTACGAGTAATCTGGGTGAGTTTGCTGTCATTGTGAAGGTAAATGATTATAAATTACTGGGTGAGCATAAAAAAATGGACTGAGATGTCTAAATGCCCTTGCATTGAGAGGGA
The DNA here is from genome assembly GCF_040412425.1 of Macrobrachium rosenbergii. Taxonomy (NCBI): domain Eukaryota; kingdom Metazoa; phylum Arthropoda; class Malacostraca; order Decapoda; family Palaemonidae; genus Macrobrachium; species Macrobrachium rosenbergii. The sequence continues at coordinate 62,030,840 of NC_089749.1, read as the reverse complement.
AGATAAAAAAAAAAAAAAAAAGCGAATAAACGTAAAATAATTGACTATAGTAAATAAGATGTTGCACAAACACATCTGAATATAATTTTGTTGTAAAGCCCAAGTCTTTAGCTTTACAATAGTATAAAAACTTTGGTAATTACGAGAAAATAAAGTGGAGAAAAATATTGTCAAGCGTACGTATATGAAAATTCAAGTTTAGCCGCAGGCGTGGCTGAAAACACGCTATGTAGAATTTTTTTTTTTTAAATCCTTACCACACGGTTAATTTTCCGGTAATACGGGTGATTTTGCTGTCACTGTGAAGGTAAAATATTGTTAATTACTAGGTGAGCATAAAAAATGGCCTGTGCGATGTTTAAATGATAAATGTTTCAGCAAAAACCATCCACTACTTCAAAAACAAAGATTATGAACGTCACAACCAATGCATAACTCGAATCAGCTGTGTTATTTCCTCAGAGTACCCACGTTGTTAGGGAGGCATTACGCTTCTACCAGGGCACTGAGAGATCTCTGTGATTGCTCATCGAACATGTAAGGGATCTATGAAAAATGCTAAAAGTTTCAGGAAAAAATACCCTCAACTTCAAAAAAAAGATCATGAAAGTCCAAACTAATGCATAACTCGGATCAGCTGTGTTATGACACGAGAGTAATCGCGTTGTTAGGGAGGCATTACGCTCCTACCGGGGCACATAGATACCCGTATGATTGCTCAGCGAAAACATAAGGGATCTATGAAGCGGCCACGCAGTGGTCACGCTGTTCTTTCAAATGTAATTTGTGTAATGGCTAGTTACTCATGCATAACTATAGAACACGTACGTGTACGTGGTTGGGGGTTAAAGGCTGAGTTTTGCTACACGTACGGCAGCTGGAGGGTTGAAGGACGGGGATCTATTGTGTAGCAGGCCCAGGCATTTCCCAAAGGCTAGAATGGAATGCATCCTGGGTTCAATATAAATGGAAAACATCTTGGTTCCTCCATATCAGCTGACTATAAGTTAACTGAGATGATGGATTTTCATTAGAAATCAATTAGATGGCAATTAACTAGGAGGGAAGAATGGAAATCCTTGACAATATATATATATATATATATATATATATATATATATATATATATATATATATATATATATATATATATATATATATATATATATATATGTGTGTGTGTGTGTGTGTGTGTGTGTGTAATTCTAATAGCCACAATGCACTCTTAACTTCTCGAATTCTTCGCGCTTTTTTGGATATGCTTGTAACTACGAAGCCGTAAGATCCAAACGCAAGAAATTGAAGAGACTGTGATGGCCGGTCGCAGGAAATGAACCCGCGTCACCTATAATCACAAAGAGGTCGCATTGCCGACCTGACCATTCCCGCGACCGGCCATCACAGTCTCTTCAATTTGTTGCATTTGGATCTTACGGCTTTGTAGTTACAAGCAAATCCAAAAAAGTGTGAAGAATTTGAGAAGTTAAGAGGAATTGTGGCTATTAGAATTACATATGTGTCTGTAAAAAAGTAGATTCTATAGATTCTATATATATATATATATATATATATATATATATATATATATATATATATATATATATATATATATATTATATATATATATATATATATATATATATATATATATATATATATATATATATATATATATATATATATATATATATATATATATATATATATATATATATAAATTTCTGACTCACATCAGGACTGAACCCAGGCCTTTCAATTGAAAGGCAAGGGCGCTGCCCACTAGGCCATACAAATCATAAAGGAAATTGGAACCTGAGGGCAACTGCACCCAAGGAACTACCTGGGCAAGCTAACTGCTTGCATACCAGCGAGTTTTTCCCAACTTCCCAACTCAGCAGTGACCCAATTGACAGCATTTCATTCGAATTATCCCTTCTGAGTGAGTAAGATAGAAATAATCAACACACAATCATGTGTGGAACAGAAATAAATTTCTGACTCACATCAGGATCGAACCCACGTCTTTCAATTGAAAGGCAAGGGCGCTGCCCACTAGGCGATACAAGTCATAAAAGAAGTTGGAACCTGAGGGCATCTGCACCCAAGGAATTACCTGGGCAAGCTAACTGCTTGCATACCAGCGTGTTTTCCCCAACTTCCTGACTCAGCAATGACCCAGTTGACAGTATTTCATTCAAATTATCCCTTCTGAGTGAACAGGATAGAAATAACCAACACGTAATCACGTGTGGAACAGAAATAAATTTCTGACTTACATCAGGATCGAACCCACGTCTTTCAATTGAAAGGCAAGGGTTTCGCCCGCCATAGAAGTCATAAAAGAAGTTGGAACCTAAGGGCAACTGCACCCAAGGAATTACCTGGGCTAGCTAACTGCTGGCATACCAGAGTGTTTTCACCAACTTCCCAACTCAACAATGATCTGGGTTCGATCCTGATGGGTGTCAGAAATTTATTTCTGTTCCACATGTGATTGTGTGTTGATTATTTCTATCTTATTCACTCAGAAGGGATAATTCGAATGAAATGCTGTCAATTGGGTCATTGCTAAGTCAGAAAGTTGGGGAAAACACGTTGGTATGCAAGAAGTTTGCTTGCCCGGGTAATTCCTTAGGTGCAGTTGCCCTCAGGTTCCAACTTCTTTTATGACTTGTATGGCCTAGTGGGCAGCACCCTTCCCTTTCAATTGAAAGACGTGGGTTCCATCCTGATGTGAGTCAGAAATTTATTTCTGTTCCACGCATGATTGTGTGTTGATTATGTCTATCTTATTCACTCAAAAGGGATAATTCAAATGAAATGCTGTCAATTGGGTCATTGCTGAGTTGGGAAGTTGGGGAAAACACCCTGGTATTGAAGCAGTTAGCTTGCCCAGTTAATTCCTTGGGTGCAGTTGCCCTCAGGTTCCAACTTCTTTTATGACTTGTTTGGCCTAATGGGCAGCGCCCTTGTCTTTCAATTGAAAGACCTGGGTTCGACCCTGATGTAAGTCAGAAATTTATTTTTGTTTCACATATGATCGTGTGTTGATTATTTCTATATAGATACATGTCTATATATATATATATATATATATATATATATATATATATATATATATATATATATATATATATATATATATATATATATATATATGACTGGTAATGGCACCTATCAGAAAAGTGTGTTTAGTGAATTTTAAGCAGCTGCATTTTGGGGTAATCTTGTGAAAACTTTCACAAGCTTGTGTAAGGTAAAGTGAATTTTATAAACTTAACCATGGTTAAAAGCTTATTTTTGAAATGAAAACTTGTAATTCAAAGTGAGTTGGAATTTAATGAATGTTGTTTAAACTGATTTGTGTTTATTAGACCTGTCAATTAAGTAAGATTTTTTGTTGAATTTATTTCATTTTTTAAACATTTCAGTTTTATATATTTTTGTATGTTCTTTTATTTCAAAGTTACTTGCTTGGTTTTCTTAAGTGTTTCTTAGAGGTTTAACTCTTGCTTTCGTAATCTAATTTCACATTGGATTGATTATGGTAATTTAGTTTTGTTTAATAATTTAATTCAAGAATTAAATTAGTGTTTTTCAAGTAATAGAAATTTTGATTATAAATTTTGAATTTGAAAATAGATTTTTGTATTTAAACTTTTTATAGCAATATTTCATTTATTGACCACCAGTAGTAGGAATAATTGTTGAAAATAAGTCATAGTGATTTGTTTTGTTTCTTTAGTTTTGCTGAAGTGACTCGAGATTAGGGAGACAGTTACAGTAATGGAGTGACGCCCTTTTATCAACTTTAGTATATCTTAATACCTCACAATTGTTTTGTTGTTTTAATAAACTTTGTTGATAATTCTTTTACGGGATCACTGTTGCCTTTAGAGTACTGTCTTTTTTTGTGTGTGTGTTATGAGAGTTCATGTATCTGGTTGTAAATGTGTACTTGGAACACTTCGTGACAATTAAAAGGTAAAGGAAGAAGTGCCTATTTAGCCTTATCAGCTGATCAATGTAAAGATTACAAGGTACTCGAGAATAATGTGCTACTAGTTTACCAGATGACCCCTGAATATTAGAATGAAAGAATCAGATCTTTAAGAAAAGATGAGAAGATGACTACCTTGGATTATGCCTACAAAGTAAAGAGATGTTTCAAACGATGGTTGGGGGCTGCTAAGGTCAAGAGTGTTCTTCATGTCTTGGTCCTAAAATGTTTTAGAATATTCCGTGGGTTTCATTCCCAAAACATTTAGAATGACCTATGGAGACCAAAAATATTAGCATTCTGATTTCTCTCTCTCTCTCTCTCTCTCTCTCTCTCTCTCTCTCTCTCTCTCTCTCTCTCTCACACACACACACACACACACAGTTTTAATTTCCTAATGTAAAAGACTTTATACTGGTCACTCTAGTGATTAATTGTGAAATCAAACATTTAGCTTTGTAACAGTGTGTGTAAGTGTGGTAATGGCACCTTGAAAGATTGTGTTACGACCAGATGACTGCAGTTAACAGGAATTGTACTTAAAATTTATACCATGGTATAATTTGAAGGGTATACTTTGAAATGTGGTAAGTGATTAGTAGACTGTTTAATATAATGAGGAATTTATGCTTTAGTGAATTTACATTACATTTCATTTTCATGCTTTGTATATTTGCGTTTTCTTAGTGTTGTTTGAATTACTTGTTTAATTCTTTTTGAATTTAGCGTTTTTTACATATTTTGTGTTTACAAGCTCTTAGTTTTTTCAAGATGCTTACTTAATTTTGTTTCACATATTAACAGTTTGATGATTTGATTTTGTTCTTATCTAAATTCAAGCATTAATTAAGATTGAGAATTCTGATTTCAAGTAATAGTAATTTTTCTCAAAGTAAAATTGTGAACTTGGATTCCAAGTAATAGTAATTTTTCTTCAGAGTAAGGTTGTGAATTGTGATTTATTAATTTTGAATTAAAAATAAATTTTTGTATATATTTTTTTATGATAGTGTTTTATTTATCGACCACCAGTGGCAAGAATAATTTTTGAAAATAAGTCATAGAGATTTGTTTTGTTCCTTTAGTTTTGCTAAAGTGACTCAAGATCAGGGAGACAGTTACAGTAATGGGGTGATGCCCTTTTATCAACTTTAGTTTATATTAATACCTCACAACTGTTTTGATATTTTGATACCTCACATAGCTGATAGTTCTTTTAAGGGATCACTGTTGCCTTTAGAGTGCTCAGTTGTATTTTTTTTTTATGAGAGTTCATGTATCTGGCTGCATGTGATGTAAATTTGAATTCTATGATTGGTAGAGTAATTTCCAGGTACTTGGAACACTTCGTGACAATTAAAATTTCTTTTTTAATCTTCATTTCATGCTTTGTCAGATTGATACACCTAGGTACATCTGCACAAATTTCAGGAAAACTTTTAATCACTTCACTTAATTCACCACTTTGCTCAACACTCAGATGTTTTAGTTTATCCTCCAAATTTTGCAATATTGAAGAATTGTTCATCTTGCTTTCAGCTCCAAATTCATAGCCACCATCGATCTCTATGGACAAAGTTGTCTGTGTTACTGAAACTGTTTCAGCTCTAGTCTCTGAGAAGTAATGTTTCAATATATCATATATATATATATATATATATATATATATATATATATATATATATATATATATATATATATATATATATATATATATATATATATATATATATATATAGTATATATATATATATATATATATATATATATATATATATATATATATATATATATATATATATATATATATATATATATGTGTGTGTGTGTGTGTGTGTGTGTGTGTGTGTGTGTGTGTGTTACAGTAGGACTGTGAATCCAGAGATTTCACAAAATCCCTAAAATTTTCAGGAAATTCGTGAAATCACCAGTTCACTTAGGGACTTTTGATCCCCAAGGACTGTACTAATCACAGTGAACAGTGATTCAGCTACACTGTTTCACCATGTTCAGTACTAGCCACTCGAGGATCAAATGTGTTTCGCCGTATTTAGTACTAGCCCCTCGGGGATCAAATGTGTTTCGTCATGTTTAGTACTAGTCCCTTGAGGATCAAATGTCCTTAAGTGCATTTGATCACATTTGATCCCCGAGGGGCTAGTAATAAACACAATAAAACACATTTGATCCCTGAGGGGCTAACACTAATCAAGGCGAAACTATAAATGAATCACTGTTTTGCTGTGTTTAATACTAACCCCTCTGGGATCAAATGTTCCTAAGTAAATTGGTGATTTCATGAATTCCATGAAAATTTCAGGGATTCCGTGAAATCCCTTGACAATCTTACTGTAATATATATATATATATATATATATATATATATATATATATATATATATATATATATATATATATATATATATATATATATATATATATATATATATATATATATATATATATATATATATATATATATATAATCATGAAGCTACAAATGTCGCTTAATATCGAAATTCACGCTACCTCGGGATATCTTTTGGAGAATAGTCGCCGAAGGGGAATTTATATAAGTGATAAATGAATTGGAATCGTCGGGACACGAACCCGTGACACGAAAAAACTTATTCAGCGACTCAGTGGACGTTAACCATTGAGCCATCAAGAGGTAGCTTTCATGATTGTATATAAATCACGGTGTGATAAAATTTCATATATATGTATATATATATATATATATATATATATATATATATATATATATATATATATATATATATATATATATATATATATATATATATATATATATATATTGTGTGTGTGTATGAGGTTACAAGCTTTCAAGGATTCTTCTGTCCTCATCGTCTGGTAACAGTAATTTAATGACCAGATACATGTTCCAGCTGTCTTTGTGTGCGTCCGGGGTATGGAATTAGAACCCTCGTTATTCCAATTCCGTGTGCTGGCTCTCTTAAATCCTTTAATTAACTTCCATCTCCTGTGTTGCCCTGCCCTCATGACTTTGACCTTCCTCTGCCTACGGCTTTTTCCAGGGGAGTGTTGTTTTTGCAAGTCCCCTTTTCTGCTGCATATGAGTTTTAATGATAAGCTTCTTCGAAGGGCGCGTTGTTTTTGCATATGCTCTTTTCTGTTCCGTATAAGATTCTTAATGATAAGCTTCTTTCAGGGGTGCATTGTTCTTGCATGTCCTCTTTTCTGTTGCTTTGTGTATGATTTTTAATGATAAGATGTCCTGAAAACCGCTTCCAACTTTGCCTACCATTACTTTATTTGCACATGTTATGATGCCATTTTCTACAATCGATCTGGTAATATTATTTGTTTCTGTATGTGTTCATGTTCTCCCAGTCTATTCTGTGGTCTTTTTCCCAGAAGAGCTTGGAAACCGCTAACGACTGACTGTAACAATTAATGTTTTGTTTGTGCTGTTTCCCTCGTTCTTTGCAGGATTTGCCGCTTTCACCAAAGATCTGCTTTCAGTCTAGATGTGCTGCCATGTATACCCCTCTCTTACTTCTTTCCCCTCACTGACCTTTTATTACTGACTATTTTGTTCCTAATCGTGTTTTTGTAACCGCTTATCAGTTTGAAATTATCTAGTTTCCTGTTGAAGGAGGTAATGGTGTTATTGTCCGGGACTGCGATTACTTTATTCCCTTTCAAAAATTCATTTTCTTTCCATTCCCTTTCCCACAAATAGTCTTGCCTTGCCTTGGTGTATAGCCTTTCCCACCATTTTTTAGGGAATCCTAATCTCGTAAAGCTGTCCCTCAAGTATTTCTGTCTTCGTCTAAGAAAGCAGGGCTGCAAATCCTATAAGACCCGATAGACAAGTCTGTCATTACTCTAATCTTAACTTCTTTCCTATGGCTTGAGAATATAAGCATGTATGTATTGGTATGTCTTCTTTCTGTGTACCCTAAATTTTAATTTCTCCCCATCCCCTTTTACCAATGCATCTATAAATGGAATTTCTCCCTTTTTTGTTCTAATGGAAACCTGATTTGTTCATATAGTTTATTTATGTTGTCTGGGAACTTGTTTAATTCTTCTCTTTCTTTCAAGATGTCATTTATGTATCTTACCCCTTTGATGATGTTTAGATTTTCTGCATTCACTGTATCCACTAGTGTTTCAAACCACTCCATAAAACTGTTAGCCAAGTTCGGAGAAAGGCTCGAACCTTCCCCCCGTTTTTTTGTAGTTAATGGTTTTCTCCCCACTTAACACATATCGACGGTGAGAGTCACTTCCATCAGTCTGGCCAGAACGTCATCTTCTGGGTCACTTGTGTAAATTTCTTCCAGCGTCTTTTTAACTGGTACGTTGGTTAAAAAGGAAGTTACATTAAGACTCTCAGATTTACAATTTTATATGCTAATTTTAGATGATTCATCTATGTGATCTATGTTATGCTTCAAATGCCCTTTTGATACCAACCCCAGCCGTTTTACCATTCGACTGGACAGAAATTTCTCCAGCCATCTCTGCAGTGCTCTCTTCCATGCCTCGATCGGTCTTAGTGTGCAATCTTCCTTATGGGTCTTTAGACTACTGTAAATATATGGGATCTCCGGGCTTCCCTCTGATTTTAAACTATGCTCCGATTCCTTTCCTTTCGTTTTATCCCTGATCTTTTTTAAAGCTTTCCTTACCTTTTCGTTAAAATTGCTTTTGTACTCCCTTTTTCCCTGCTTTTTGTTGCAAGCCTTGTATGTCTTTTTATCCTATTCAAATA
>NC_089749.1:61992075-62019575 GCF_040412425.1 Macrobrachium rosenbergii | reverse complement strand
GATTTTCGATAACATATTTATTCCATACGCTTCGTAATCCATGATTAAATCATCAGGGCTCTATAATTAAGATTAAAAAAAATTGACAGAAAAATCCACAGAAAAAATCACAGCCGCAAAGATAAAATATAAAAAAGTGAAAATCGACTAATAAGGGAAGTTTTGCACAAAGGACACAGAGCAAAAGACAAAATACTGAGAAATGAATGAAAACTAATAGAATACATAAAAAAAAAAATTTAAGCGCTTAAATGTTAAAACCACAATAAAAAACAATTTAAGGTACCATCCACATATCGAAAAAAAAAAGAGGATACTGATTGAGATCGCATTCGTCAAGCATGCAATACATGCTTGAAGAATGCCCACTCTTTGTCATGTCCGATATGTGGACGGCACCTTTGTCCTCTTCAGATGGGTGTGTCTCTGGTTTCTTTTTGGAATTTGCTGACTCTGTCTGTTAGGCCAATATCAAGTTTACACTTGAAAGAGAAAAGGACAATCGACCTCCGTTCCTTGACGTTCTGGACTCAAGACAGCAAAACTTTTGCTGCAACGATTTTTAGGAAAACGACTTACAGAATTAGTTGCGTATTTATGCAGTTATTGCTTTTATAATTTTAAAATTAAAACTCTGTTGTACTATCTTTCACAGGGCCCTTCCCTTCACTTCCTTCTGGAGAGCCTTCCATGATGAAGACACCTTTCTTTTAGAATCTTTAAAACACAATTATTATCCTTCAAAAGTAGTTTTCAATGCACTCTGTAGAATGCTAAACAAGAGGTTTTCGCAGAATATAATACTCCTACGATACCCCAGCTGTACTTTTATGCCAATTTTGCATACTATGATCACACTGTAGAATAAAATTTTCCAAGATCATTTTAAAAATTTTGGTTCTATGAACGTTAAACTTGTTCCTGTTAACCCTCTGACGATTGGTTCTACTTTTAAATTTAAAGAGAGGTTTTGTGCTATGACGTAATACGGAGTGGTGCTCCTAGTGTAACTCGGTAATTGATGTTGGATTCACTCGAAGACTTCTAAAGGTAAGAATAGATTCTCATAAGGAGGTAAGTTTCCGCACTGGGGAAAACTCTCCAACCCTGAACCCTCTAATATTAGAAATCGTACCAAAGTTTGTAAAATTTCTATTGAGAAACAAATTTCTGCACAACCAGACGAACTTCGAGCCAGCCGAACAACCATAGCCGAGTCTTTAATGATAAACAACTTATTCTGAGATTGAACACCAGACTCTGGTGAAAAAGGAGAGTGGTGAATAGAAAAGGGTGATGATAAAATGATGAATGGTGAAGCTTATTAAGGATGATGAACAACGTAGTCAACACGTCTTGTGAACTGTGATGTGGATATGAGAGGAAGACACTTCCGCCCAAAACTCTAAAAAAAAAAAAGGAGGAAGGGAGAGGAGTAAGGACAGTTAGTGCAAGAGCGATATAATGGGCGTGAAGGGTGTGTTAACGTGCGTGAAAATGACTCATTTCTAGGCATAGACAAGACTTAGAAATTTTACACACTCATCTCTAGCTTATGACTCAGTTTATTTTAATCTCGAATCCCAGCTGATTCCGGTAAAGCAGCTTATTAACAGAATGCGGAAACTACAGTACATATATTCCACGGGACAATAAAGGAAAAATTACTCTATTACAACATATATATATATATATATATATATATACATATATATATATATATATATATATATATATATATATATATATATATATATATATATATATATATATATATATATATATATACATTATTTTCTAGGAATTTATATAGTTTCCATCACTCTATTAATTAGCTGCTTTACTGGAGTCAGCTTGGGTTCGAGACTAAAATAAGCTAAGTCATAAACTTGGCCGTAAATAACTAATTCAGTGGAAAGAGGCGAGTGTGTAAAATTTATAAATCTCGTCTATGCTGAGAGATGAGATGAGTATTCACGCACATTTACACACTCTTCACGCCCAATATACCTCTGTTGCCCTATCTGTCCTTACTCCTCTCTCTTCCTCTTTTCATAGAGTTTTGGGCAGAATTGTCTTGACCTCATAACCACATCACAGTTCACAAGACGTGTTGACTACATCACTGTTTACCATCTTTAATAAGCTTCACCTTTCACCATTTCATCGTCACCACCTTCTGTTCATTATTCTCCTTCTCTCACCATCGAGTCCACAATGGGCATCTCGCGAACGGTTATCTTTAATCTCTCACCTTTCTCTTTGTATGCTCAATTGCTGAGCTTGCTTGTAACCGACAGCCATAGAGCGGTTGTTAAATTTTTGCTTTGTCTAAGCGTTTGATCATCTGCACTATTTTCCTCTTCCTCTCAAATGCTCTGACTCTTAGTCATCAGACTAAGTGGTTTCGTTCCTTGTGATAGTCTCACTAACCGTTTCTATAATAATCTCTCTGTAACTGTTTCGGCCAGGCTGCCTAGCTGACTCCAGCAGTATCTGACTAAACTGAATTCAAGCAAGATTAACTATGAGGACTCCTACCAATATACACAGTACAGTAGTGTAAATCATCAAACTGTTAAAGTTCACAAACTCATACTTCAAATGTGAAAGCTAATGCAATTAAAAATGACAGTTCAAAGCAACCTGAGACTGTACTGAAAAGGTAAATGAGTTATAAACAGTACCTCAGCGCACATAAATACAAAGTGAAAGCAACCTTAGACAATATCTTAGCAAAACTGAAATTTGTATTGCAAAATAATTCAGGCAAAACCTTAATTCTTAAAATATCATAGCAAAGTCAACTAACTATCCAAGTTGCATCAGCTTTACTAAGTCCTCAGTCCTGTCTATAACATGGAATCAATTGTGACCTAACCTGCGATATGGATCAATTTTGAGATCTTCTCTCCTTAAGTTTTGACTTGCCTCTCCTGACGACAAATCATGACAAAGACTGCAGTAATAACTTAGCAATAAAGAAATTAACTGTAGGGAACAATAAGGAGCAATAATCAATCATATTAAGCTTTTTATTGGAATCTGACTTTTCTGTGTCTTAGACTATATCTAGTTTTCTCCTCCAAGATTTCTTCATCCCTTTCTTTAATTTCTTCTGTTTTTTTGACTTGTTTATCTCTTTTAACTTTCTCTTTATGCACCCAGAATCCTGATTCTTCTAGTAATTCAGCATATGCGGAAGGAACTAAATCACCCATTCGCTTTACTTTTACTTTTGTTTCCTTAATTTCTACAACTCTGAATGGTCCTGTGAATTTGATAGCTAATTCATAATTTATTCCACTTCTCAATTCTCTTTTTTATGTGCACTTCCTCCCCAACCTTATAATCTACTGGTTTTAATCCTTTTTGATAATTGTCTACCATGACCTTCCGGGTTTCTTTAAGGTTCTTATGTAAGTGTTTGTGTATTATTTTGAAGTTACTCATTCTAATCTTCATATTACTTCAGAGTAGTTAGGCTGAATTGGCTGATTTAGCCATTCACATGGTAGTCTTAGTTCATATCCCATTAAAGCCTTTATGGGTGTTGCTTCAATCCTAGTATGATAGCAGGCATTTAATGGCAATTGGACTAAAGACAAATTAACATGCCACTTGGGATCTTGTCCTACTGTATGTCTCCAGAACTTTTCTATTATTCTTTTCCACTAAGCCATTACCTGAAATATGCATTTCCTTAGGAGAGCTGTTAATCAGCTCAGTGGTCTGGTTAAACTAAGGTATACCTACTTGAGCCAATGAGTTGTTGAATTCGTGGCCGTTGTCAGAGATTATAAGTTGTGGTCCAGAATATCTACAAAACATTTCACTGAAGGGAGAAACTGCACATTCTTTAGCACCTTTGTCTGTTATCGGTATTTAGTTCTGTGTATCAAGTGAGTCTATGCATACTAATATATCCTTATTTCCTCTACTTGTAGTGTGAAGGTTAGTGATAAGATCTGTGGCTACTATTTCAAATAGAGTTTGTGGGAAAGGATATTTGCCTAAGGGTACTTTCTTATCCGTTCTTCTCTTATAACTATTGCAAAAAGTACAACTCTTCACATAATTATTCACATCCTTATATAGTCGTTTCCAGTGGAAGGATCCTCTACTAATCTCACTCTTTTAGCATGTCCTGGGTCAACTCTTATGGAGTTATCATGTATTGGTTCAATGACTTTATTTTTTAGGGTCTTAGGTACTATATTTTTATAGGCCAACTGATGGAATGATCGATATGGATCAAGTTTCTGGCACATCCAAATTAATACTCACTCCATTCATTGCATTCAATACATCGACAGGGCATCCAGTCCTCTTAATTAACTATTTCCTTTTGATGATGAAATTTCTTTTCGGTCTTCACAAATTGGGACATTTCTTTTAGATTTTTATCTTTCATTTGTTCCCTTACACAGTACGACTTAGGAAGCTCTGCAGTATACCACATTACGAACAAATTGTTCTTAGGTTCATCAGACTTTGCTTCTCGACTAACCATATTTATACCATCTCTCCGAGGAGTATATCTTGATAATGTCTGCTACCTTGTTTGTTTTTCCCAGAAGACATCCTAATCTGTTATAATCCTGGCGGTCATAAACCAACGAGCTCTTCATCCAGAGAAATTTGGATTCTTCAGCATTTACATAGCAACGGAATGATCAGTGAAGACATTTATCTTGTAGCCAAATATAGTATAACTAAAGTGCTTTAAAGTGTCTATTATTGCTAGGGATTCCTTGTCTCTTACTAAGTGGTTTTCTTCTGAGGTCTTTAGTTTTCTACTATAGTAAGCTATAACATTGTATTTATCATTGTTTCTTTGCATCAGACATGCTCCTGTACCTATAGAGCTTGATTCTCTTGTTAGAAAGAATTCTTTACTGAAACCAGGAAAATGAGTAGGCTACTGGCAAATTGGTTAGTTTTTCCTTTAATTCTTTGAATGCTTCTTGTTGCCTTGTTTTCCATTTAAATGATACATATTCTTTTAATAAATCTGTTAGTTGGGCAGATATATTTGCGAAATTTGTATGTACTTCCGGTAGAAATCTGCTAAATCCAAAAATGATTTCACATCCTGCCTATATCGTGATCAAGGATACTCTTTAACTGAATAACCTTTAAGTCATTTGCTTCAATGCCTCTTTCACTTAGAGTATGTTCCAGATTGTCTATTATCCTTCTAAGGAAGGTGCATTTCATCAATTTCAACTTTAAATTTGCTTTTCTCAACCTCTTTAGGACTTCTCTAACTAGTTTTATACGCCCCTCGATTGTGTCAGTGGCTATTATCAGATCATTGATATAACAGTGCACACCTTTCCATAGTAATCCATCCAGAATTTATCCATTAATTTCACAAATGTTGTTGAACTAGACTTAAGACCAAAAGGCATTCATACATACTGATATCCACCACTGCTTGTGGAAAAAGCAGTCAGGGGTTTACTTTCCTCATCCAAAGGAATTTGTTGGAATCCTTGTAACACATCTATTGTGGTAAAGTATTTCTTGGAGCCAATGGATATAATAAGATCTCTCATGGATGGCTCTGGGTTTGGATTGGGTACTGTTAACTTATATAATTTTCTAAAATCTGCCACTGCTCTACAAGTCCTGTCTTTCTTCGGAACAAACAAAAGTGGAAAAGATCATGGAGATTTAGAAGGCTCCCTTATTCCTTCTCGTGCCATTCTTTGAATTTCTCTTTCAATAATCTCCTTCTGGGAATGGCTACTCTGTAAGTAGGTATGTAGATCTATTCTATAAATTACCTCCCCTTCATTTCCAAGTGTGTCTTCATCTATGGCAGCTATGTCTTTATACTCACCCTGAAAAATCTGAGTTTTTCTCATAATCTTCTTTTATTTCTTTCATGTGACTCCATATTTTAACGCTTCTCACTTCTGCTTCATAAGCTGACTTTTCGTTCTCATTGATAATTTATGACATAGTTTCCTTCTCTACAGTTTGAAAAAGGATGGAGTAGACTTCAGCCAGACATATTTCTGTCCCTTCTTGTAAGGTTATTTTTCCCCCTCAACTGATTTTCTAGGGCTATCTTGCTCTGTCTGACTTCATTTGTATTCCATGCACTTGTGGCATTTCTTTAAGCGTAAAAATTTCCCTCCCTTTAAAAATTGGACTCGCTACACATGCTTTATATCCAGGTGCTTTCTCTGGGTTTGTTTAAGTCTTAAATCTCTTCCTAATTTTAAGAAAGTTTCTTGGTTGGATTCCACATTGTCTGAAATTTGTTGAGAATTCGTGCTAAATATCTGATAACTTCCTTCTGTATTTTCCTTCTTTAAAATACCTTTTAGGAAAGAGTTCTGTTCAGTTTGATTTCTTCTAACTATTCTACAGATAGGAATGCTAGAAGTCCAATAACCCTTTTTTATAACAAGTTGTTTTGTTCTTTGGGCGCATCAATAATCCTTTTTCTGGCCATAGTTGGATAACCAATTTACATCTAGAACTTTCTCCTTAAGTGAGATTCTTACCAACTGAAAAGAAAATTCACTTTGTCCGATGACCTTTATGTCATTTCCATGAATGTTTCTAATTCGGCAATCTGTAACTGGATTCAAAATTTAGGTGGGAAAAATTTGCCTGTATACCTTTTCATTCATTATGTTCTCAAGTGATCCAGTGTCAAAGAATACAGCTATAGGCTTCCTTAAGTCAACATATGCAGGAAATACCGGTCTATGGTCAGACTCATCCCCATGTTAATTATGCTAACATTTATTATTTGACTTAGGACTTGTACCTGACGTCCTGGTCTTCTCAGTTATGAAGGAATGTCCATTATTCCGGTAGCGTAAAAATTTACTGAAGGTTCACTTGAGGTTGCTTGATCTTGTTGGTACATTAAATCTGCAGCCTTTTTGGTATTCCTATCTTTATTTCTCCGAAGTTGTGGAGACTGACTGCAGCCTCTACCTCTGCTTTGTGACTGAGATCTATGTCTAGACCTACTTCTACAATCTCAGAAGCTATGTCCTGCCCTTTATGATAGGTATAGTAAGCTGGTCCACAGCAATCACTTGCCCAAGGCATTTCTTCTAGCAATTATGACATGTGACTGCTAGAGAGTTCCCTTGAGATGAGTTACCTGTGCTTCTGTTCTGGTTTCTAGCAGGTATCAATATAGTCATAACAAGATTATTATATCCTTTTCTGTCTTGTCCTATGGTGACTATGGCTCTGCACAGATCATTTCTCTCGGGTCATCTTTTCAATTACCTTTGACGGCAAACTTCCCAATAACAAAGCTAACCTTAATAGGTTTCTACTGTTGTCAACCGTTATTACTTGTTGATCTGCCGTGGTTGATGTCCAGGGAGTGGTTGAGACAAGATGCCTCCACTCTTGTAACCAGTTATATAATTGGGGACCCATTCAAAAGTAATTCCTCCTGTCTAACCTCCAACCTTGAGTTATCGTTGCGAGACTAATCACTGAATCAGTCTCTCCTACCGTGGAGTTAATTTTCCTTAAATATTTCTTTAATTCATCCCAAGTCTTAAGTATTTGTTAGGCATCTGAATGAACAAACATCGTATATCCCCTCCCTAGATATAAAGAAAGCTTTTTTCCTTGTTCAATTTCTCAGCATCTCTGCCTGCTACAGTTTAAGTGTGCATCAACTTGCTCGAGCCAGTTTTCCAAATCACAAGCATCATCGCCTTCTTTCCTTCCCCAAAATTTTATTTGTGTAGGGATTAACCTGAGAAATTTTGTGGGTGACCACAGTTGTCTTAATAGCTGAGGTAGTTGGAATAGTTGAAGTAGTTGTAGTAGTTGAAGGGTCTGTCATTTTTAATCTATGTGCTTGGCTTCTTGTAAAAATCAAAGGGTTTGTCTTCATTCATCTAGGTATCTTACTCCTCGGCCTGTATTTAATCAACAGAAACTAACCCTGGTTTCATTTAATCCAAATGGGGACTAAGGGCTAAAAGACATGAAAGGGATCGACAGGGAACGGAAGGGATGGAAGGCACGTAAAGGCACGCAAGGATGGAAGAGATGTCACCTCGGAAAAAAAGTCAATCAGTCCCACCTGATTAGTCTCATCAAAATGAAATAAAAAAAAAAAATAAGGTAAATATCTTAACTTTAGTTAGTCAATACCTCGGCAAAATTAGTCAATACTGTTTAGTAAAGTTGTTAGTAATAATTAGTAGAGAGAGAACTTTTAGAAGTTTACTATCAATTAATTGTGTACATGCCGAAACTGGGGTACTTCATTTACCCATCGAGAGCGGGGAAATTGTACTTAGCTTCGGCATTAATCCATTTCCACCATGATAGTTCTTTGGTACGTTTGGAGAACGCAGCTCTTTTTAGGACATTTTTTATCACACCGTGATTTATATACAATCATGACGCTACAAATGTTGCTTAATATCAAATCCACGCTGCCTCGGGAAAATCCCTGTTAGGGAATTATCACCGAAGGGGAATTTATAAGAGATAAATGGACGGGCACTGCCGAGTCTTGATCCCACGACACAGATACTCATCCAGCAACTCCAGTCGACGTTCCACCCACTGAACTATCAGAGAGGTATAAGTTAATGCCGAGTCTGGTGTACTTTATTTACCCGTCAAGAGCAGGGAAAGTGTACCTAGTTTCGGCATTAACCCACATCCACCATGATAGTTCTTTGGTACGTTTGGAACATGCAGCTCTTTTTATGAAATTTTTTATCACATCGTGGTTTATATACAATCATGAAGCTACAAACGTCCCTTAATATCAAATCCACGCTGCCTCGTGAATATCCCGGTTGGGGAATTATCACCAAAGAGGAATTTATAAGTGATAAATGGACGGGCACTGCCGAGTCTCGATCCCACGACATAGATACTCATCCAGCAACTCCAGTCGACGTTCTACCCAGTGAGGTATCAAGAGAGGTATAAGTTAATGCCGAGTCTGGTGTACTTTATTTACCCATCGAGAGCGGGGAAATTGTACTTACCTTTGGCATTAATCCACCTCTACCATGACAGTTCTTTGGTACGTTTGGAGAACGCAGCTCTTTTTACGAAAATTTTTATCACACCATGGTTTATATACAATCATGAAGCTACAAATGTTGCTTAATATCAAATCCACGCTGCTTCGTGAATATCCCGGTTGGGGAATTATTACTGAAGGGGAACATATAAGTGATAAATGGACGGACACTGCCGAGTCTCAATCCCACGACACAGATACTCATCCAGCAACTCCAGTCGACGTTATCAAGAGAGTTATCAAGAGAGGCAGTGCCCGTCCATTTATCACTTATAATTCCCCTTTGGTGATAATTCCCCAACGGGGATATTCCCAAGGCATCGTGGATTTGATATGAAGAGACATTTGTAGCTTCATGATTGTATATAAATCACAGTGTGATAAAATATATATATATATATATATATATATATATATATATATATATATATATATATATATATATATATATATATATATATATATATATATATATATGTATGTATATATATATATATGTATGTATGTATGTATGTATGTATGTATGTATATGTATGTATATATATATATATATATATATATATATATATATATATATATATATATATATATATATATATATATATATATATATATATATATGTATATATATATATATATATATATATATATATATATATATATATATATATATATATATATATATATATATATATATATATATATATATATATATATATGTAATAATATATATATATATATATATATATATATATATATATATATATATATATATATATATATATATATATATATATATATATATATATATATATATATATATATATATATATATATATATATATATATATATATATATATATATATATATATATATATATATATATATATATATATATATATATATATATATATATATATATATATATATATATATATATGTATATATATATATATATATATATATATATATATATATATATATATATATATATATATATATATATATATATATATATATATATATATATATATATATATATATATATATATATATATATATATATATGTATATATGTATATATATATATATATATATATATATATATATATATATATATATATATATATATATATATATATATATATATATATATATATATATATATATATATATATATATATATATATATATATATGACTATTTATCACATCACCGTGATTCATATACAATCAGAAAGCTACAAACGTCCTTTAATATCCAATTCCTCTACCTCGAAGTAATATATTTTCATATATGTGTTACCGAAGGAAATTTTAGTTGATAATAAGTCCACCGATCACGGGACGGTGGACTTATTATCAACTAAAATTCCCCTTCGCAACATATATGAAAATATATACTTTCAAATAGAAAAAGAATTGATATTAAAGGACGTTTGTAACTCTGATTATATATATATATATATATATATATATATATATATATATATATATATATATATATATATATATATATATATTATATATATATATATATATATATATATATATATATATATATATATATACATATATATATATATATATATATATATATATATATATATATGTGTGTGTGTGTGTGTATGTATGTATGTATGTATATATGTATATATATATATATATATATATATATATATATATATATATATATATATATATATATATATATATATATATATATATATATATATATATATATATATGTGTGTGTGTGTGTGTGTGTGTGTGTGTGTGTGCGTGTGGTGTTATCTATTGAGTTTTTTTACTTTATCAAATATTTTGTAGCTCCTCCTATAAAAAAATACAACAGGTGAGGCCAGGTCAAATTTCTCCGCCTATCTAGCCGTCAAGCATGGCACAGGTAACTTTATTTTGAACACCTGCTGATTTTGGCATCAGGCCTCGTCTTTTTCTTTAGGCCCTAAGAGTGCTTGATAATTACGCCTAAACAATGATGATTCCTCCCAGACCCACTTCTACCCAAACTTTCCTAATTTTCCTCATCTAATGCACCACTCAGTTTATCAGAATGGTTAGATGAGCACGTTCATACCGTCGCTCCATTCCTGACGAAGACATTCCGCTTTATCTATTTCAAGACAGCGATAATGAATCAACAACTTCCTCGATAGAAGAAAACATTGAGAGCGACACGAGTTTTGATAGCGAAGAAGGTTCAGATACAGGAAACGATGACGAATCATCATCACCGTCTCCATCAAATAATCCAACTCCTTCACTTTCCACAGAGGCCTCTTTGCCTTGGTTATGGGTTCCTGGTGATGTTTATACCCAACGTTTTTGACTTTTCGAGACATAATGGTGGTATCCAACAGGCAAGTGGCATTGACGAAAATAGCACAGAATTGGACATATTTTTTTTTATTGTATTTTGGTATGGGAATGATAAACATTATAGTAGACGAAACAATTAAGTACTGTGCAAACGTAATCACTCATGTCTATACAGATTTTCAAGATTACGTCAGCGGAGAGAGACAAACGTGGCTGAAATATATGTGTTTTTAGCTGTTTCGTATCTTATGGCTCACAACAAATAATTTTCGTTGGATGAATATTGGTCCAAAGATCATTTGTTATTTTCTCCAATTTTTGGGAGGTTACTATCTTCAAATAGATATGTTTTATTACAGCGCATGCTGCATTTCAGTGACAACACTGTGGATCCTGGAAATGACCCTTTGTTCAAGATTCGCAATGATTTTGATCGAATCAATAATAAAATGAAGGAATTATTCTATCCGTTTGAAAACGTCGTTGTCAATGGATCACTAATGATATTCAAAGGACGTTTTATCATTTCGCACGTGGTACATTTCTTCCAAAAGACATCGGTTTGGAATCAAAGTCTTTATGTTATGTGGCTGCGAAACTGGCATGGTGATTGATATGATGGTATATACAGGTAAATCTAACGGACTTCCGGCTAATGATCCGCTTGGAAATCAGGTGCCGTGGTTCGAGAAGTGCTGGAAAACTTGCCCGGGAGGGGTCACGATTTATACATTAATAGCTGGTATACAAGGTCACATCTCACAGATTTTCTGTCTCAAAATAAAACTGGCGTGTGCGGGACTGTAAAAGGAACGAGAAAAAATATGCCCAAATTCTCAAAGCTTACGAAAGGTGGAAAACGATCATTTCGTGCCAATAATATTCTTGTCTTCAAGTGGCATGACAAGCGAGATGTAACAATGCTCACAACACTGCGTGAGGGCAAAATGGTTCAGTGATAAAATTGACATAAAACAGGAGAGGTTATAATGAAATCAGATGCTTTTTTGGCATATAATGAAAATATAAGACTAGATGATAAATGTGACATGCAGGTTTGCTCTATGGAATGTTTATGAAGGTCCAGAAAGTGATATATAAAACTTTTCTTTCACCATCTTGGTATTGCTGTCCTGAATGCTTGCAATTTATTTTTAACCGCTACTGGAGAGAAACAACACCTGAAGGTTTTTCGTCTACGTCTTATCAGACAAATCCTCGAAAAATACACGTCTGATCAAGTCTTAAATGGCGAGCGTAGGTCTGGTGAAGCTACCAACCCATTGCGCCTAACCCGCCCGCCACTTCATAGATGTCCTTCCACCCGCAGAAAGAAAGAAAAACTCACAGAAACCTTGCTATGTTTGTCACCATAGCAAGCGAAGATAAAAAAAAAAGACAAAAGACAAAAGCTATTATCACATTGCTACAGCACCAACTTAAGTGACAATGATCTAGTTACATTGTACTATTATTACAGATTACACAATTTCTTAGGCTATAATCCACAACATGTTAGGAAATCAGCAACATGAAGGGTTTATGACTACAACAAAATGTATGAGGGATATTATTGTAAGGAATGTGACGATGCCCTTTGTTTGACACCATGTTTCAGAGATTACCATATATTGAAAACTTTCTAAATTCATCACTTGTAAAATATTGTATTCTGTTTATTTTAGTTATATAATAAAATTATGTGATAAGATTAATTTCATTAGCCTGATAATTATTATTATGTAATAAATATTATCAACATGGAAAGTGTTTCATTATCTAAAATTAGACAAAAGACTTTTTAATTCAAAATAACATTCTAAGGCAAAAACCCTTCTTATCATGACTATATATAAATCACGATGTGATAAAAATTTCATAATAACAGCTGCATGTTCCAAACGTACCAATGAGCTATCATGATGGAGGTGGGTTAATGCCGAAGCTAAGTAAAATTCCTCCGCTCTCGACGGGTAAACAAGTGCATCAGACTCAGCATTAACTTACACCTCTCTTGATGGCTCAGTGGGTAGACCGTTGACTGGAGTCGCTGGAAAGTAACTGTGTCAAGGGATCGAGACCTGGCAGTACCGATCCATTCATCACTTACAAAATCCCCTTTGGTGATAACTTCCCATCGGGGATATTCCTGAGGTAGTGTGAATTTGATATTCAGTGACATTTGTAGCTTCATGATTGTATATAATTCACGGTGTGATAAAATTTCATATATATATATATATATATATATATATATATATATATATATATATATATATATATATATATATATATATATATATATATATATATATATATATATATGTATATATATATATATTTATATATATATATATATATATATATATATATATATATTATATATATAGTATATATATATATATATATATATATATAAATACATCATATATATATATATTCTCACGGCAACTACTCTCAAAAAGTGCTATCTTTTGAGTGCAGGTTGGGGGCATGTTTGCCTTTTTTTTTTTTTTATCAGTTTCTGTATCTTATTCCATATATTTTAACCCATATAAGACTTTTAACATATATACGGCCGTTCCCTTTCACCCCTGTCACGTGTATATACATCTGGGCTTTCCAGCCATGTGATAGTAATAATAATGTATCCCTTGACTATAGAATTATTAGCATGGCAACATTTGGAAAATAACATTCTCTTAGAGCCGACACGCGTTCATTGTTTCATGTATGGAAGTTTATTCGTTGTATATAAAACTCTTCCTTTTGTGAGGTTCTAGAATTTATGAATAATAGGTTACAACAACTGATCATTCGAATTGTAGCAGTTACTAACCATCAGATTTTTATTTGACAGGCCATATAATGGTATATGTTCAAGTTGTTACCAAAAGATCTTGCATTTTGTAGTCCGTACAATTTCAGATCTACTTTTTTTTTATTCTAAAATTGTTTTGTTACTGTAATTTTCAGCAAAACGTTGCAATATTATAGCTACGTTGACACGAAACGGACGTTTGCACTGAAACCTTTTATACTTTCTACTATGTATTCCGTCTGGGCCATCCTTCTATATACAGTGTGTGTGTGTATATATATATATATATATATATATATATATATATATATATATATATATATATATATATATATATATATATATATATATATATATATATATATATATATATATATATATATATATATATATATATATATATATATATATATATATATATATATATATATATATATATATGTGTGTGTGTTGTGTGTCTGTCTATGTTCTGTCGTATTTTTACATAATCTTTATGCATTAGAATCTAATTTTCATTTATGATTAAAAAGTAATAATAATAATTTGAAATATCACTGTATCTCAAATAAATCAGATTAGTTGAAACGTAGATAAGAAAATTATAGATGAGGAAAGGCATTCAGTAAGGAGGAAACACACCAGAATACCTAGATGCTGTTATAGGTGGGATCTGCAATTAAAATAACCTATTAAATACCCTATATCTCGGTTCATATAATTTTTGGGTTACTTTGGTATTCTCATTAATTATCAGTTGCCCTCACTTTAGAATTTCCATCGTTCTTTGCTTATATTTCTCAATATCAGTAGTTTAATTGTGTATGTAGTAGTCGGTCTGTTGGTTTATTTCAGAAAGTTTTCATACCCAGCAAGTTTTGCTTTTTAACGAAACTAGTGAAAACCCGTAATATTCGTGGAACGTTTAGATAATGTTCTGAATAGTGTTTTTTTTTTTTTAGAAACTTAAAGGTTGAACTATTAATTCTAATGCATTTAAAATTCTTTGGATTCGGCCTGGATTGTAGTCTTATGATGTAGATTTTTAAAATTCCTCTTTAGTTACTTTAGTTGGGCATATAATAAACAAAATAAAGGAAACTATCAAAGAAAGATGATTATTATTATTATTGTTATTATTATTATTATTATTATTATTCAACATTAAGAAATTATTATTATTATTATTATTATTCGGCATTATTATTATTATTATTATTCAGTAGGCATACATGCCCCGGGCAGCCAATCATAATTCAGCACCGATACATCGTTTTCTTCAGACCTCCTCACGTATGGAGCTGGGATGTCGAGACTACAATAGAACCTGAACCCAGACGAACGATTTCTGATTGAATATTATCCCCAAATTATTATATGGGTTATTATTATTATTCAGTAGATAAACCCTATTCATATGGAGGAAGACTTCAGTGGCCATTTACCCTAGATTTAAGCTCCCAAAGAATATGGGTTTCATTTGAAAGAAATTACAGAAGAAAAGTTAGAAATAAAGAAGTAATCAGTTATTAGAAAAACATAAAAAAAACTATCAAAGAACACTGAATTGATTTTGGGTAGTCCTGCATTGCATCTTTGCTTGAACTTTGAGGTTCTAATAGCACAACATCCTCAGGGAGACTGTTCCGTAGTCCAACGGTGTGAGGCTTAAAAGACGTTTGGAACTAAGAAATTCGACAGCGTGGCACATTAATGCATACTGGTACAACTGTTCAGGAAATAATGGACCATTCGTCCATGATCTATGTCATAACTGCTAATATTAGGAAACAAAAACCTACTACCATGAACCACTCTATCTAACAGTACTCCAGCAAAAGAAGTATGAATGACCTGAAACACGTTGCGTCGATTTTATCATTGTTATAAAAGATGTGAGTCAAAAGCTACACCAGACATAGTCAAAGCTTCAGACTCATTCAGCAGAGTCCCTTCCACCTGAAAGGGAGGCTGGGGTGGAGAATCAATACGAGATTTACTAATCAGTAGTGTTTTCATTTTACTGGAATTCGGCTTCATACCCGCCGACTAAACATTTGCTAATCCGCTTCATGTCACGACTGAGACTAAGGTCTGTTCCACTTAAGTGGAGACTGCTACAACCACAATGGCTGTATTATCGGCATACTGAACAATCTTGTTTTTCAGGCCAACAGCCATATCATTTGTATACACTACAAATAACAGCGGATGAAAATTATAAGTATACCTTAGTTTAACCAGACCACTGAGCTGATTAACAGCTCTCCTAGGGCTGGCCCGAAGGATTAGACTTATTTTACGTAGTTAAGAACCAATTGGTTACATAGCAACGGGACCTACAGCTTATTGTGGAATCCGAACCACATTATACCAAGAAATGAATTTCTAACACCAGAAATAAATTCATCTAATTCTTCAGTGGCCGGCCGGAGAATCGAACGCGGACCTAGGAGAGTGCTAGGCGAGTACGATATCGACCCATCCAATGAAGAACTACAGCGGATGAAGAACACTACTTTGTGGAACACCTAACACAACAGGTCTTGGTTCACTAAAGATCCCATCAACAGCAACCTTGAAGGAATCCTAAAACACATCCACCCACTCCATGAATCTGAAGTTTGAAATAAGTGTCTTATGATTTACTAAATCGAAACAGCACTAAAATCTATTTGGATTACTCTGCTCTCAAAACCCGGTCATAGTCTTCATTCAAATGGCATGTCAAATCTAAAAGAGCATCACAGATACCAAATTGCTTCTTGTAAGCATAATAACTGTTAGCTAACAATTCTTTGAATTCCACAAACTTGTATTGTGGCGTAAAAATAAGTTTTTCTGCATTTTGGAGAGGACTGGGAGAATGGAAATTGGCCTGTAGTTATTGCAGTTAGCAGATATGCCTCTCTTTGGAACGGACACTGTAAAATTAAGCTTGCGCTGATCAGCCAAGATACTTCGCCAACATAAAAATCTATAGAATCTTCTAATATTAGGCGACAACACGCTAGAAAACTTTTAAAAAAACAAAGTGAAGAAACCTTCTGGATCTTCTCTGCCCCAGCTAGAAAGATTATCAAGAATTTTCTTTACTTCCTTGGAGCGAAATGCAGATCTTGTAAGAACAGGTTCAGGATTATAAGTATTAGGGAGAGGGACATCAGTTAACTGCTTAGCTGCAATAGCTCGATGAAACAGGTCAACATTTCCTTAGAGCCAGTAACCAATCTACCATCATCTGTTAGTGGTGGAGGGATGGAAGACGAGCCTGGCCCACAATTAGAAGATACCAATTCGGTCCACCACAGATGAGGTTAAGTAATTATCTCGAGTTATAAGCAGAGAAATAACTTAGAGTGGAAAAGACTTGAAGCAGAAACGATGAAACCAGAAAAAGATCACCAAAACAGACAATCTTGCTCACACGCTCGCCGTGGGAAGCCATCTTTAATTTCACCAAAAACTGGCACCATTTTAAATTTTTATAATTACCTGATTAGTTGTCAAAAGGCTCTATTTAAAAAGAACACATCTCCAAAAATGATTTTTTTTCTGAGATCCTTAAAAGAACATATTAATCAAAATATCAGTATTATACGACACTACACTAAGAGTTATTATCAATTACTAGAGACTCATCAGCCCATTTGTCGAGGAGAGAAGGCGTAGATGTTGCAGCGTTGACACTGGAATGGCAGTACCAGTTAACAGATGCAAACAGAAGAGGGAATGGACATAGAGAAAGCAAAAGGAAAATATGCAAATGAAAGAACAAAGGAAGCTGAATATAATGAGGACTATCCAACGCAAGAAGACAACAGAAATTGAATACTGCATTCATGGTCGCCCCCCGACAGGCGATAACTTCTAAATTATTACTATCCAAGTAGAGGTTCCAGTGCTTCTCTTGGTAACGACCTCTTGCTAATACGATTTAGCCGGTGTTCATAGGTAACTTGATCGGTTAATTGGAAATTCCAATGGCATATTCGATATCCGAATAGGGGTAACCGAAATAGGAATAGCTTAATGGTGCTTGAGATATTCTTTTGGAAGCTAGGTATGATCGGGGTGCAGTGATTCTCCAAATCAAGCCCTTCAACTGGCCATTCTCATACGCTGCTTATTCTTCAGTGCGTGTTGATGAGTCCATATGATTGCACACATCCTGTTTTTCATTTTTGTTATCGTAAAATGGGTTATTACATTTTATATCTGTAAACATAAAGTTATGAAGAAGTACTTAATTTCAGCTTCGCATCCGTGTGAGTGAAGTTATCTGTGTACGATTTGTATGACATTGTTAAGCTGCATCTACTACATATTATTATTATTATTATTATTATTATTATTATTATTATTATTATTCAGGAGGGGAACAAAGAATTATTATTATTATTATTATTTATTATTATTATTATTATTATTATTATTATTATTATCGACCAAGCATTGAAGTAAAATAAGTCAAAAACTCTCACATGAGAGAAAGAAGAAAATTGCTCGAAGTGCAGACTTTAAACTACAGCAAAAAGTTAAACAATTATCTGTTAGATGTATAAACAAGCAAGCGAGAAAATATATTTACTAAGCAGTATAAATAGTATATATAAATTATATAGATCGAAAAGAGTCAAAGACCGTGAAAGCCACGTTATAGAGGGTAATGCCAAATCGGAGTTACGGTTATTACACAGAACACTCAATAATCAGAGACAAAAAAGAAACAAGCTTTGCTGTCATAAGAATATTATTATCACGTAAACATCCACAACGAAATAGTAAAACCGTTTGACTGTATGTAGCTATCGAAAATGGTGTTGAAGCTTTATTCTGAGGTCTTATTCTTGTTCACATTTCTCTGCAATGCTTTCGTTGTCTGCAATTTGAAGCATTTACAATATTTCGTTCCATTTTTGGAAATTTTCAAAAGGGATTGGATTTCCAGTCTGATGAATTATGGGGCCAAGGCAACCAACAGTCTATCCTTTATATTCCTTATATGTATATATATATATATATATATATATATATATATATATATATATATATATATATATATATATATATATATATATATATATAGAGGTATTGAAGATTATTTATGCAAAGGCATGTCTCTTGGAAGAACAAGTTTATTCCAACGTTTCACATCACATGATGCATCCTCAAGGCTGGAAATTACAGACAATAAATACTTAAAATGTCACTTCCACAATGTTTCAAAAAGCTTTAAAAATTTTTAAAAATTTACAACTACAAAAAATTAAAACAAGAACTTGAAAGGAACACTACAAAGGCAAGAGCTAAAAAGTGACTAGAAAGACAGGAGAAATAAACAAACGAAAGAAACCTATAACGAACGTGGTCTGTTAAACAAACAGGCAGTTACACACAACACAGTTGTCTGGACGACGATTGGGTGTTTAGTGTTGTCCATTAGTTCATTATGAAAAGCTATTTGAATATTTTAACACACCGCTTGCCTCTAGTACAAGTTTCATATAGAAAACTAAAAGTTTGCCAAGTGGTTTCACATTTCTTGGAATATTGACATCTCTGGATTTTCATTTTACATGAAATATATCAATATGCGTGCTCAAAAACAGTTGAAAGTTTCTTTTATAAGCATTCGGTTGGCCAGTGTGGCATCTGGGACAGGTATTTTTAGTTCAAAATATTGAATGAGTGTGCTGAAGGATCAGTCCTGGAGTTACTCTTAAATTATACAGCATTCTGTTTTGATGTTCATTATGGTCGTCAGCCCTGTGGATTGAGAAAATGTTCATACATTTCTTTTAAACTTTTGTCATGAACAAAGCCTTTCTTGTGATAAATACATAATTTGGCCCCCTTGTGGTTACTGCATAATAGGTTTTTTTTTTTATAAGGTTATATCGTTACATATTAAGTACTCGAAGTGAGAAATCTTTATGCAGGATCTAACGACGATGGTTTGCTGTGATGACAAAATTATGTTTAGAACTCTTTTACCCGCACTGAAAATGCCTCTTTCCAGCTGAAAAATTGAATACGCCCTTTGTTTCTGGACCGATTTTCAATTTCAAAATGAGTTTGTTCAGAAAAGATTGAGTTATAATTTCCATTAAAGGTATTTTTTCTTTTTGAATGGTTTTGCAAGTCATTATTTATATTGATGCGTAAGTCAAGAAATGATTTGCATAAACCGAGGCTTCTTAGAAAACTTAAAGCAACATATTTGGGCATTATGATTTACTTTACAAATAGTAAATGTTTGAAGTGATTATAAATAACGATGTAAACAGATAAATTTTGGTGGATGGGACGAAAAGGGTTTTAAAATAATGGGTGATCAATATAATGGGACACATTGTTAAAAAAAGTCTTATTACCAGGGAGTTCATAAAAATGACTTGTTTGCAAAAGGGCTGAACGAGTATTTGCTGAAGCAGTCATCCTCCAGCCTTCCAGCAAGTCATTAAAAATAAACACAGGTGGAGCAATGTTATTAGCTTTTATTTTTGATTTTCGTTAGTTTCAATATGTTTTGTTTTAGGAATTATTGGTCAGAGTTTGCATAATAACCATAGTAATGGAAGGTGTCTGACTGATAAAACTTTTTAAAAATGATTGAAACCAGTCGATTTTAAATCAAGGTTGTTCAGTTTCAGTGTCATCATCGCATTCTTATGTTTATGGAAAGAAATTACTTTGCAGGCCTTTTACTTTTTTTATATATCGTGACTTTGGTTTCAAACCAGATCTTATGAATGAACTTTTCATTTTGTTTAGCGAATTTTTACAGAGCAGAATGTCAGAGAAAGAACAGTCGAAGGCTGAGAAGTTGAAATGAATGTCTTTCCGAGTAGCAAAGATACACTAAAAAAATAAATGAATAAATAAATAAATATATCAGTTCTGGTTGAAGAAATTGCAGCAATATGCTTTCCATCCAAGAAAACTCAAATCGAGACTAATAAGCGCTAATGTTGCAGAAAATTTTACAACCCGTGCTTTGAGGCCTTAGTTTACAAGTTATGAGAAACCACCAGCTGCAAATAAAGTAAGACTTTCCAATGAAAATTTAAAAGAAACGCTTGATTTTAGATTTATATTTGACAGAATAAAAAAACTGTAGTTGTTATGAAACCATTTTAATTCCATCTTTTTCTATACTGAAGAGATAATTGTGACAAGATTTCCAATGTTATTTCATTGTTATTTTATTATAAATGATGTATGTTTTAAGATTTTAGTTAAGGAACAATAGGGATATAGGGGGAATTCAAGGTCGGTTTTATCACCTCTAGCAGTTTTGTGTATCCTGTTTAGTACTGGAAAATAATTTTCTTTGATTAGTGTAGAATTAAGAAATGTTCAAATGAGTTTAAAAATATTGATTATGTCCTTTTTCATTACTACCACTTGATGGTAGTTACATTCCCAGGAGATTTGCTTAAATGTTGAAGGTCAACACTAAACACCCAATCGTCGTCCAGACAACTGTTTATAGCATAATATGTTTATTTAGAAGAACGTTCGTTATAGGTTTCTTTCGTTTGTTTATTTCCTCCTGTCTTTCTAGTCACTTTTTAGCTCTTGCCTTGGTAGGTGTTCCTTTCAAGTTCTTGTTTTAATTTTTTTGTAGTTGTAAATTTTAAAAATTTTTAAAGAAGCTTTTCCCATTGTGGAAGTGACATTTAAGTATTTATTGTCTGTAATTTCCAGCCTTGAGGATGCATCATGTGATGTGAAACGTTGGCCGAATAAACTTGTTCTTGTAAGAGACATGCGTGCCTTTACTCTTCAACCTGAGATGTTTGTCGGGTCTGTTTCCCTGCGATTCTTTCTATATATATATATATATATATATATATATATATATATATATATATATATATATATATATATATATATATATATATATATATATATATATATATATATATATATATATATATATATATATATATATATATATCTATATATATATATATATATATATATATATGTATATATATATATATATATGTATATATAAATGGATGTGTGTATGTATGTGTTTCATGTGTATGTTCCACATACACTCTGAAACGCATCGAGCAATTTCAACCAAACTTGGTATATGTATGATTTACTATATGGAAAAGAACACAGTGGGGCTAAGATATCACTAACACCAAAGGCACCAAAGGGAATGGGGGTGGAAGGGCTTCCCTGAAACGAGGCTGGTACTGCCAGAGAAACAGGGCTGGTTATTCCTGTAGCCTTAGTAACTTTACGAATTTATCATACCTAATTTCGGTATACTACATATGACTTACTATCTGGAAAAGAATACTGTGGAGGTAAGACATCAATGGCACCCAAGGGGGTGGGAGTTGGGAAAGGGCTGACGGAGAGAGAGAGAGAGAGAATGAGAGGGAGAGAGAGAGAGAGAGAGAGAGAGAGAGAGAGAGAGAGAGAGAGAGAGAGAGAGAATAGAGGGGGTGTTAGGGAGAAGAAAGAGGGAAAGAGACAGGGGAGGTTGAGAGAGAGAGAGAGAGAGAGAGAGAGAGAGAGAGAGGGAGAGAGAGAGAGAGAGAGAGAGACAGAGACAGAAAGCACAAAGTTTATCGGTTGTCATTCAGAGTTTTTCCCTGGCAGCACTGGTTGTCAGCTAGTATATATATATATATATATATATATATATATATATATATATATATATATATATATATATATATATATATATATATATATATATATATATATATATATATATTTAGTTGGCTGTCACCTGACACAATCTTTTCCCAAATGGAATAGAAAATAACAAAAGAAGAAAGGGAAAAAGCAAAAAAGTGATTATTCTTAAAAGATTCGGAGGAAGGAATGTAGGCTTCATTTTGGACCACCAATGACGAAATCAATTGTTCTAATTTCTTTTCTGTTGCATTATTCACATCTATATGTGTTACTGCAAATTCAGCTGTAGTAACTCTCAACAATGATTTATTTTTACCTTCAATGCAGCAAAAGACTTGCAAAATCTCTATAAATTTCATTCCCCCCCCTTTTTTAAGTTCTGCATTGCCCATAACTTTCCTAGCGTAATTTTCTGCAGCTGTATTTATACGTGAAAAGATTCTGTGGTAGAAAAAGGAATATCTGTGGCTTTATAAAACAAGAAGAAATTGACAATAGAAACTAAACTAACCGGATTGCTTTGCACAGACATGAAGAAGGCTTCAGGTTGAAGCAAGTACTTCTTTCTGCCTTATTCCACATTCCGTTTTCTCTTCTCACTATGGTTGGTTTCACTTCATCTGTCCACTCACGGGTGAAGATGTGGCACATGCTGACGGGTAGCATGTGACTGGCTGACAATCAACGTTTGCGATATCGTTAGCTTATTGTGATAAATATCAAACCATTTCTCCAATAACGTATTTGAACGTCTACATGGACAAAAAACCTCGCCCTTTCTTATACAAATCATACTCTCGTCGATTTGTATTCATATATATACCAACAGGGGCACACGGAAGAGGAAGTTATATCAAACAATTGCGGTCCAGATAGAACAGGTCAGCCAGCGCACACCTGGGCATATGATTTATTCACGGTTTAGAAAGTTAAGGGGCGTCACGGTCCCCCCCCCTCTCACACACACACACACACACACACACACACACACACACACACACACACACACACGTGGTCGAACCATAATAAATCATTAGTCCAGTGCTTTTCTTCAAGTGAGGTCGACACCAGAACGCATTGTTTGCTCGTGTAATCTTCCTTTTCTTCATTCATTCTTCAGCTGAAATGCCAAACAACTGTTTTGTATCTGGGTGTTTCAAAACGCACGTAAAAACAAAAAGATCAAGCGTAAAATATCATAGTTTTCCAAAGGAAATATGTTACAGAGACAACCAGTGGGTACAAGCTTGTCGTAGGACGGATACAATCAATACAGAGAATGCAATTATTTGCTCTATTCATTTTAAACCACAAGATTACAAAGATGACATGAAGTCACGATTACTAGGAATTAAAAGTCCTAGAAGTCTTCGACTACTGAATGAAGATGCCGTGCCAACTCTTTTTCTACCGAATGGTCAGCAAGGTGTCATAAGCCGTTTTCATTATAGTGTTATGGTTTTGGGATTAATAAAATATAAAAACTAAATAGGTTGCAAGTAACAGTAGATGTAGAAGTACAGTATGATAGTGATATCATTTGCATTAATAATTTGCAACCATCAGATAATTTGCTTGTGATATTGTTGCAGGAACACTGCAGTCGGAAAATGTTAATTCAAGGTGTGAAAGAATTGAGAAACGGGATTGACGAAGATTGATCAGTGAGTTGTGAGGTGGTGTGGATATAGATTGCAACATCAACGATGCTGGTACATGTAGTGATCTTCAGGGGACGTAGGTTTGCTGGACAACAAATAAAGTATCTGTCAAAAATGCGGCATTTCAGTAATTAGTAGTGATAGAACAGGTCTGAAAATTCAAGAGCAGTTGGAAAGCTCAAAGGCTAGAATTAAAAACTTTAAGAAGAGAAGGAGTGCTTAAAAACCAAAATATTTATCTGAATGAAATTATGTCAGATTTAATTAGAAGCGAAGTTCGTGTCAGAGTAGAAAATATACTAAGTCCTTTTTTCAGTAAAACTCAAATAAAGGCCATATAATGCAAGAAAAAAATATGCGAATGGAGCAGTGACGATATAGCCAATGCTTTTGCCCTTAGAAGTTTAAGTTTTAAGTGCTATAGGTGTTTGAGAATCAAAAAAGGATTTCCTTTGCCATGCGAGAGCACACTTAAGGAGTATGTCAAAAATTTATATTGTGAACCAGGAATTTTGATGTCGGTATTAGCACACTGCAAGCAAAAGCGGAACCATTTACGCCAATGAAAAGGATTAACATTTTGTCATTTGATGAAATGAACATCAATAGAGAATGGAGTTATGACATGGACATATTATACAAGCCTCATGAAAACGTCCTGGTTGTTATGTTACGGGGTCTCAATGGCAAAAGGAGACAACCAGTCTATTTTCAGTTTGATCAAACAGACATGCATAAAATGTTATTAGAAATCATTTCAGCAGTGGATGATATAGGTTATGCTGTTGTAGCAATAGTGCATGATATGGGTTCTATCTACTTATCTTCGTGTATGGAAAGAATCTAATATTAACCCCCTGCAAGATAAGATCTCTCTCTAAAACCCCAAAGCAGAGAAGTTTTCGTATCTTACGATGTTCTTTATCTCATAAATTTAGTTAGAAATAATTTTATAGACTCAGGTTTTCCTGAGTAATGGAGAATTTATTTCACATACTGGTATACGTCAAACGATAAGTAAAACTAAATCAGGAGGGAGCTGCTAGGAAATTGATGAAACTTACAACTTAATAAAAACAGTTTCAAAAGGCAATAATGTTTTATTAACAACCTGCAGTTTCATGCATATACCAAGTTTGGTTGAAATTGCTCGATGCGTTTCAGAGTGTATGTGGAACATACACATGAAAACACATACATACACACATCCATTTATTTACATATACATATATATATATATATATATATATATATATATATATATATATATATATATATATATATATATATATATATATATATATATAAATATATATATATATATATATATATATATATATATATATATATATATATATATATATATATATATATATATATATATATATATATATATATATATATATATATATATATATATGTATATATATATATATATATATATATATATATATATATATATATATATATATATATATATATATATATATATATATATATATATATATATATATATATATATATATATATATATATATATATATATATATATATAAGGAATATAAAGGATAGACTGTTGGTTACCTTGGCTATATATATATATATATAATTCAGCAGACTGAAATCAATCCCTTTTGAAAATTTCCAAAATGGAACGAAATATTGTAAATGCTTCAAATTGCAGACAACGAAAGCATTGCGGAGAACTGTGAACAAGAATAAGACCTCAGAATAAAGCTTCAACACCATTTTCGAACAGCTACATACAGTTAAACGGTTTTACTATTTCGTTGTGGATGTTTACGTGGTAATAATATTCTTATGACAGCAAAGCTTGTTTCTTTTTTGTCTCTGATTATTGAGTGTTCTGTGTAATAACCGTAACTCCGATTTGGCATTACCCTCTATAACTTGGCTTTCACAGTCTTTGACTCTTTTCGATCTATATAATTTATATATACTATTTATTCTGCTTAGTAAATATATTTTCTCGCTTGCTTGTTTATACATTTAACAGATAATTGTTTAACTTTTTGCTGTAGTTTAAAGTCTGCACTTCGAGCAATTTTCTTCTATCTCTCACGTGAGAGTCTTTTGACTTATTTTACTTCAATGTTTGGTCGATAATAATAATAATAATAATAATAATAATAATAATAATAATAATAATAATAATAATAATAATAATAACAATAATAATAATAATAATAATAATAATAATAATGATAACATTAATAATAATAATATGTACTAGATGCAGCTTAACAATGTCATACAAATCGTACACAGATAACTTCACTCACACGGATGCGAAGCTGAAATTAAGTACTTCTTCATAACTTTATGTTTACAGATATAAAATGTAATAACCCATTTTACGATAACAAAAATGAAAAACAGGATGCGTGCAATCATATGGACTCATCAACACGCACTGAAGAATAAGCAGCGTATGAGAATGGCCAGTTGAAGGGCTTGATTTTGAGAATCACTGCACCCCGATCATACCTAGCTTCCAAAAGAATATCTCAAGCACCATTAAGCTATTCCTATTTCGGTTACCCCTATTCGGATATCGAATATGCCATTGGAATTTCCAATTAACCGATCAAGTTACCTATGAACACCGGCTAAATCGTATTAGCAAGAGGTCGTTACCAAGAGAAGCACTGGAACCTCTACTTGGATAGTAATAATTTAAAGTTATCGCCTGTCGGGGGCGACCATGAATGCAGCATTCAATTTCTGTTGTCTTCTTGCGTTGGATAGTCCTCATTATATTCAGCTTCCTTTGTTCTTTCATTTGCATATTTTTCCTTTTGCTTTCTCTATGTCCATTCCTCTTCTGTTTGCATCTGTTAACTGGTACTGCCATTCCAGTGTCAACGCTGCAACATCTACGCCTTCTCTCCTCGACAAATGGGCTGATGAGTCTCTAGTAATTGATAATAACTCTTAGTGT
>NC_089749.1:61977075-61987075 GCF_040412425.1 Macrobrachium rosenbergii | reverse complement strand
ATATATATATAACATATATATATACATATATATATATATATATATATATATATATATATATATATATATATATATATATATATATATATATATATATATATATATATAGCACTTATATTTATATATATATATATATATATATATATATATATATATATAATATATATATATATATATATATATATATATATATATATATATATAATATATATATATATATATATATATATATATATATATATATATATATATATATATATATATATATATATATATATATATATATATATATATATATATATATATATATATATATATATATATATATATATATATATATATATATATATATATATATATATATATATATATATATATATATATATATATATATATATTATTTAATATATGTGTGCATGTGTGCGTGTGTGTCTGTATGTATAAATATATATATATATATATATATATATATATATATATATATATATATATGCAGTGTATGCATGTGTGGTGCATATATTTATGTTTGTGCGTGTGTATGTGCGTGAATGTATTTATTTACCAACTAGATGGGGGATGGTCTTAACTGAAACATTTCTACATTTTCATCTGGAATCGAATTCTGCTTTCCGTACCCTGTTTCTCCCTTAGGGCTTTGCTATTCAATGTGAGGTCATTCCCAGGGGACATGACCTGATTTGTCAACGCTCTGTTTCATTTAATTTTTCTAGCAGAGAAAATGTAATAATTCATAAATATTGTGTTCCAGTAACAACATGCGGGATATGTTCTGATAGCAACCATAATTCTCACAGAATTAAATTCCATGGCTGTATGTTCCTGGTAAATGTCATTCAGACTATTACGGTTGTAGTGATGGCATTAAAGTTGTTAAATGAGTATACTTGACGTCTCTATGCTTAATGTTTTATTCTTTTTTTAAGTATGATCGTCCCAGAAATGTATAATATATTTTTTCTTCAGGTTAATGATGCGATGAAGGAGAGGCTTCAAAACTGACTGCAGAGATCTCATAATGAAAGGCATTTATGCAATATCAAAAGGCTTATGCGGCATGACTTGTATTCTGCATGTACAACACTAACCCTTTAGAGGGCTAATCACGTCCACCAGAATGCACAATTTTCTTAATTATATGATTTAATATCTACCATATAACATCAGACCTCTGTTGACATCCATGAACATTTATTCATCATTCAGTAGTTCCTTCTTTTATTTTAAGTCGAGATTTGATTTTCTTATTCAAAAAATGGCAAACAAGCTTATATCGTTTCTTGATTTTTGTCTAAAGTTTTCAGCGTTCAAAACTATCATTAACTTGACTTTGTAAGAACTGAAAAGCTAGTTTATTATTAAAGAATAAGAGAAATTATGAACGGTACAAGCTTTGATAGAAATCTAATAGAAAGGGAAGTAAGGAAAAACGACCTTACGTAGGCACTGCTTTTACAGAATATTGATAAAAAAAATGCGGTGGCTGGATATAATTGAGAATATACATAACTTACATGAAGAGAATATTGCAAAAATGATAAAGGTTACATAGGATGCATTAATTGACTAATTGTTCTGTTCTGTTGGAATTTCGTAACATGTATATACATTTCATTTTTATCAATTGCACTCCATTTAGCGAAAATATATGATAATTTTAAAGGGTGCTTTCGTAATTTTTTTTCCTACATAATGGCCAAGATATATATGTTCATTAATGCATATGTGTGTGTGTTGACATAATATAGTGACTGGTTATTAGTCTTAATTTGTAGCGTAATATTTATATATGTATGCGTGCTTATGAAATATGCATGTAATATATGTATCCTTGAGACAGGTGCGACTGCATGTATATGCGTAAAAATGATTCTGCATTGCCGCCCGCATTCAAGAGCTAATACAACAAAGACTCGGTAATAAAGAGAACAGGGTACTAATCTGTAATTGACCAACACTCTAGTGTTGAATTTCAGGGTTTCACTTCACTCAGCCCTGACAGACCGAGAAGTGAGGTGATAGTTATCCAGATAAAATATCCCTAGATTTAAAGAACAGCAAAATGAGAAAACGCGGCAGTTTTTCTTTTGTAAGACTCAATTATCAAAGAAAATGTCAGATGCAGTATTGCACTGAGAATCTGTTATAAAATATATGAACGAAAGACTCCTAACTGAAAAAAAATTCGATAAACAAGGAAATACAATGGGGAAACTATGAGTTGCAGAGTAGTTCTATCAAACCTTCATGAAAGCGGAAACGTTGATCGGCTTTTTCATTTCTCATTGCAAGGTTACGTATATGAAGCATTATCTGAAGTGATAACTTTAAGTTCCATTGCAACCAGGACTGCAGGTAGTCGGCCTACACATAGAAAAGCCCAAATAATACGATGTCCTCCTTACTTTTTTTATTCGTCCATCACGGAACTGCGAAATTACTGTCATGAATTTTAGATATTTTCTTTTTATCCCTGTGGACGGGACAGTTTACACATAGCTCTATGCAGAGGCCAAAGGATGAAGGAACCAGTCGCCCAAGTGAATTTCATTTCTTGATTACTAATGAGAGTTCTATTAATCTTCCTTTGTATATTGTTAAGTAGTCTGGAGATGTCACCAATCGCTGAAAGCCTGAGTCTCTATTCCATTTCTAGTTACATTCACAATTAAAAATAAAACCATCTATGAGAGAGAGAGAGAGAGAGAGAGAGAGAGAGAGAGAGAGAGAGAGAGAGAGAGATTTGATAATGGGCCCTGAGTAGTATTTAAAATAATGTCAAAGTTTCATTTTGAATTTAAAAAAAAATGATAATATTCTCTCCATTCTACCTGCACACACACACACACACACACACACACACACACACACACAGAGAGAGAGAGAGAGAGAGAGAGAGAGAGAGAGAGCAAAATTCACTTGATAAAGGACTATGAAGAGTACCTGAAATAATGCAAAAGTTTCACACAAAATTAGGAGAAAAATAGATTATTCCCTCTATTCGCTCCCGCCATGCGAAAATGCTTGACGGAGTTTAATAGCCCAGGCAACTTCCGCACCCTTCCCACCATCGAGCACCACAAATTACGGCCAAACTTTATGAATTATGTATATTTTTCTATTCCTATGTTGAGGACGGCCACAACAACGGTTACCAGAACACTGCATGAACTTCAGTATAGACTTAATGCTTTAAATCAAGCTATAAGCAATGTCTATTATACGACGGAATAGTCGACGGAAAATACCTGGATGAATATTATGGTCTTGCTTTTTATTTATAAGAAGATGACACTAGTACAAATTTTGATTCTACTATTCTCCTATAGGTAGATCTATCTCTTGGCTTATCTCTCAGTGTTTTATAATTTTCTTGGTTTCGAAAAGTGCGTGGTTTGATTCCAACTTGTGCTTGATAGTCGCCTTACCTTTGAAAAGACATAAGTCTACCAACCTTACATCTAAAAGGCATGTTGAGACCAAAAAGGATATACACTTCCGGTGCTGATCTCTATGATATATATATATATATATATATATATATATATATATATATATATATATAAATATAAATATAAATATATATATATATATATATATAAATATAAATATAATATAAATATATATATATATATATATATATATATATATATATATATATATATATATATATATATATATATATATATATATATATATATATATATATATATATATATATATATATATATATATAGTAGGCAGGAGAAAGGCGCAGGAACACATACAGGACCAGTACATACATTTATTCGTCTACGCGTTTCTTGACCCGTGGTCACATCATCAGGACATCATCTACAGTTATAAACAAAAAAGGGACATTCAGCATAAATAGTTAAAGTAAATATACACGAAACATAAAACAAAACTTAAAATAGAAAATCAGTTGAACTTAAACAATCGCTCTTAAATACATTTACACATTAAAGAACCAGTAAAAGAAAACTTAAAATGTAAACTTAAAATGAACTTAATAAAAACTGAGCTTAATAAAAAGGAACTTAAAAATAAACTTAAAAGGTAGAGCAGAAGGCGCACCTCTCAGGATGAAAGACGATAAGTTGGCTTTCCTTGATGTTTTAGTTACTAAAGATAATGACAATTTTAATACGACTATTTTTAGGAAAAGTACATTCACTGGTCTCGGCTCCAATTTTATAGTTCTTGTTTTATTAACTTTAAAATTAACTCTGTTCATACCTTAGTACATCGGGCTCTATCTCTAACTTCTAACTGGCTTTCTTTTCATTCTGAAATTCTTCCTTAAGCAGTACTTTCATAACAACTGTTTCCTGCCCGTTTAGTATTTAAGGTTATTAGAAAAGTTCTTGATAAAAAACTTGCACCCATAATGCCTAAATGCAATGTACCTAAACTTACTATATATGCAAGCCTCTGTTTTTACCTGACAATCAAAATTTTGCTAAGGAGCTTTCTAAAATTATTCAAAACATATTGGTGCTCTTGACATTAAATTAATACAAAAAATCCTAAAACCATTGGTTCTTTGTTTCCCTTCAAGGATCGGCTCTGTCCCTTGATGACGTCGGGCGTCGTATATGAGTATACGTGCCCCGGATGTAGTTCCAGGAATTACGTTGGTTCGATTCGGCGTCTCCTCAAGGTCAGGGCCGATTCTCACATGGGCGTGAGTTATCGTACGGGTTGCAGATTATCTAATCCCGAACTTTCAAATATAAGATCCCACGCTAGAGGTTGCAAGACGCCAATAAAATACAATAACTTTAGAATAATTGGCCAAGCTAAAGGAACCTGGAGAACTGCTTCTCTTGAGAGTCTCAACATCAAAGAATTGTACCGGCGCTAAATTGCCAATCATCGGCTGTTCCTATTCATAGCATGATGCGATTGTTTGTTTACATTTGTCCGCCTCCTCCTCCTGTTTTTATGCTGTTTTCTTTTAGTGTGTTTTCCTCTTTCATCATGAGAGGTGCGCCTTCTGCTCTACCTTTTAAGTTTATTTTAAGTTCCTTTTATTAAGCTCAGTTTTTATTAAGTTCATTTTAAGTTTACATTTTAAGATTTCTTTTACTGGTTCTTTAATGTGTAAATGTATTTAAGAGCGATTGTTTAAGTTCAACTGATTTTCTATTTTAAGTTTTTTTATGTTTTGTGTATATTTACTTTTAACTATTTGTGCTGAATGTCCCTTTTAATTTATAACTGTAGATGATGTCCTGATGATGTGACCACGGGTCAAGAAACGCGTAGACGAATAAATGTATGTACTGGTCCTGTATGTGTTCCTGCGCCCTCCTCCTGCCTACTATAGTGCCCTCTGATGTGTGGATATATATATATATATATATATATATATATATATATATATATATGTGTGTGTGTGTGTGTGTGTGTGTGTGTGCGTGTGTATGTATACACAGACACACACACACACATTACATATTATATATATATATATATATATATATATATATATATATATATATATATATATATATATATAAAGTTAATATATATATATATATATATTATAAAGTTAGTATATCTTAGTTTAACAGACCACTGAGCTGATTAACAGCTCTCTAGGGCTGGCCCGAAGGATTGATTTATTTTTACGTGGCTAAGAACCAATTGGTTACCTAGCAACGGGACCTACAGCTTATTGTGGAATCGAACCACATTATAGCGAGAAATTAATTTCTATCACCAGAAACAAATTCCTCTTGTTCTTCACTGGCCGGTCGGAGATTCGAACTCTCGACCAACAGAGTGGTAGCTGAGAAAGGAACCCGCTCACCCAGCGAGGAACTGTAATAAAATATATACACATACATATATACAGTATATCGATTACGTATATTGTTGCAAGTGCGAGCCGAGGTACAATAATAATACTGAAATCTTACCTGGCCTTGAGACAAAGGGCTCGCTACTTGTAATTTACAAGAGGAAACAAGAAATGGACGGTCGTCAGAGAGACCCGAGGGAGTAAATTCTAAGGTTTATTTACACATAGAGCAAGTGGAAATAAGTATAATTAAATTTCATAGGGACTTACAATTCAGTAACGAATGATTACAGGGAAAACATAATTAATTATAGCTAAAATGACAACGGAACAATTAGATCCAGCTATAAATATATTTTCAGGGAATGGTATCCTAAAGTACTCACAATTATCTGTTTATGTGCACCGGGCTTGAATATATTAAATCAGCGAACTGGTAACCGGGATGCAAAGTCAGAGGCGATTGCACACATGAATTAGTCTCCTGAAAATGCAGAGAGAGATTCGTTAGTTATTAAAATTAACATGTAGGTGTAACAAGTGAATGAACAAAGTCTAAGACTGGAGGAGACACTTAAATTCACTTATTAAATTCAGCAAAAGGTAACTCATTTAGCAAATGGACATTTAACCACGGATTGCCAATCAAAAAAGGGTTCATAAGGAAGGTAAAACTTGAAATTGAAAGAAGAGAGAATTATAAAAATATGACTGGGCAAAGATCCTCCCCTATCCAGACACCTGTTTGACCTGAGATCTACTCCCGTAGTTCCAGAGCAAGTTGAGTCCCAGTTAGCACTTATGATTTCCTTTACTGCAGTGCTGCACGTTAGGTATTAGGTGGGATAGGGAAGGCGTCTCCCACGGCAATTCGCTCTCTCTGACAGAGCGATGTTAACTGTGTAGCTATACGCCAGCTTCTGGCACCCGGCTTCATTCCCAGGGCAATCTCTGACCCCTGTCTAGGGTCACGTGACTGGCTGGTGGCCAGTTTGATCTCGTCTTCACTGGTGTAATCTGGAACGGGAAGGATTCTGCGCCAGTATAAGAGCAAAAATAAAGTGTCAGATAAAGACTTAGGGAGTAGCAAAGGAATGAGAAGGCATCTACAATAGGGGAGAAGAAGTCCTGGGCATTTCCTGCCGGCTTTGGCTGGAAAACTCCACTCAAACACCTTTAGTTAAGTTGGGGAGTGTATTTCATTAAAATATATTATATTTTTCAAATGGCGGAAGGCCTAAAATTCATAAATATATATATATATATATATATATATATATATATATATATATATATATATATATATATATATATATATATATATGAAGTTTTATCACATTACCGTGATTCATATACAAGCATTAAGCTACAAACGTCCTTTAATATCAAAAGCTCTACACTCCGGAAATAATATATTTTCATATATGTTTAGAGCGAATTGGATATTAAAGATGAAAGTAGCTTAATTTATAAATATTATATATATATATAATATATATATATATATATATATATATATATATATATATATATATATATATATATGTGTGTGTATATGTATATTATATATATATATATATATATATATATATATATATATATATATATATATATATATATATATATATATATATATATATATATATATATATATATATATATATATTACGTGGGTATGTCAGTTATTTACTTTAACAATCAATTAATTGGAGTTATATTACCTTGCTCTACCTAAGACCCACGTAACTCTGTCAGTTAAAGGCCAAATAAAGCTCTAAAGGACAGAATGAAATGGATATGGTTGCCAGGTGAAAACCAGTATAACAAAATATAAGTTTATTATACAACCACGTGGCTTAATTAATTAAACTTGCTGAAAACTACATTCAACAACACTAAAATAAAACGAAGTGGATTATTTACAGGAGCTAACAGCAGCTCAAAATATTAGTTCTAATCAAGACAGATACCTCAATGGTAAACGAAATGATCACAACAGATTTAATACACCTCTTCAATCACTTTTATAAAGCAGCTGATTTCAGTGAATCGTTGAACTGTGGCTTCTTGGCACTGATGATGCAGATTTTTCTCCAAGTAAGAGGTAATTTCCAGGCTCAAGGTATATATACACGCCTGGAAAATAAGTATCCAGATGACAATCTTGCACAAAGAAGCTCTCACAAGGGATGTATCTTATATCAGGAATAGTACTTCTAACACCATGGAGGGTAAGTTATGTTATTTCACTAGACAACCATGAATGCATTTAATATATGACTTCATAAAGGGCATATGCTTTACTAGGGGTTTTTAGTTAGGGACTTCTTTTTTAGAGATGAAAATTTGAACAAGAAAAAGGAGAAATTCAGTTGAAGAGAAAGAAAACTGGGAGTAATTGTCACGATCCTACTTATCGCTGGGTTAAAGAGTGCAATGGTCAGTTGCATTAAGCTTCCTTGGTCCGCTAGGAATAGCAGTCTTCCCACGTGATGGAGACAAACGGGGAGGAAGAAAGAGTGCTTAGAGGAAGCACTGAACAC
This sequence comes from Macrobrachium rosenbergii, assembly GCF_040412425.1. NCBI lineage: Eukaryota > Metazoa > Arthropoda > Malacostraca > Decapoda > Palaemonidae > Macrobrachium > Macrobrachium rosenbergii. The sequence goes on along the minus strand of NC_089749.1, from coordinate 61,978,705 downwards.
GTCCGTTTGCTATGTTCACTGAGCTGAAAGTCACTGATATCGGTTTGGCTTGGGTCGCGTCCTTTGAGGCTCCTCCCCAAGCGTAATTTAGACAGCGGTGGTCGCGTGTATCATCTGGAAAATGACAAAAAATCGCCAGTACTTAGTTCAAGGAAAAGTGGGTTTTAAGGACTGTATATCTAAGGTGTGGCAAGGCAAAACCGCATACCCCCTTCATGAAGTTTAAAATTCCCACCCCTCAGTCAGTTGGCGAGCTTAGTTTGAAAACAACCCCTGCTTCTTCCTGCTCTCCTCTTTCTCATGCTTTAAGAGAAGATTAATTTATTTTTCTACTAAGAAGCAAGGAAGAGAGGTTGAACTGCTTTATTAATAATATATATATATATATATATATATATATATATATATATATATATATATATATATATATATATATATATATATATATATATATATATATATATATATATATATATATATATATATATATATATTATTAGGTTATGACTCAAAATAAAAAAATTTGCCTGGTATGAGATTTATTGAACATTTTGGTACTAATCACAAAAACCTAATTCATTTTATTCAAATTTGAAAATATGTCCCCACACAAGCCATTTTTGTATGAAACATTTCAATAGGCCTATCTGATATTGGTGCAAAAAAATCTCAAACTAGATATTGTTGGTGACAACAAACCGATCGTTTAAATACTTGTCTTTTTGCATATTTCACTAAATTCTTCCATCACTTTAACAGCTCTCTCAGCTATCATGTTTGATCGTGGAATATCAGCACTGACGGTGCCCTGTTCCAATGAGTTTTCAAGCATTTTTAGGGCACTGGTACATCTCAACTCTGTAATTCCAAAGTGGAGGTCCTTGTAGCTGGTTTCCTTGAATTTTTGATCAGTGAACCACGCTTCTTGCCAGCTGTTGGCGATGAAACTCACTGGACGTTCCAAATATTACGCCATGATGGTAGTAAAAAGTATGCAAGGAGCGTATAAATGCCCCTCGAGTTCCATCGGGCACTGTGTAGTGACGGCAATTTCTTCCATTTGATAATTGGGAATGAATCTTGCTTCTTGTAATGCTGGAATGCTTTGCATGGTTAATATAAGAACTTGAAGTCATCTCTCCAACCCGAGTTCTCAGTCTTTTCCATTTGAGTCTCTGCCTTGTACTCAGTTTGTAGATTATTATAATTTTCTAACAGTTCATCGACGAATTTGTAGTTCAGACTCGGCTTTGTAGTTGTTTCAGAAACATAGAAGTCAAGAACATGCCTCAATATTCTGTCCAATATGTGATGCTGACACCCAATGTATTAAGGCACGTCTAAGCCCTTTTCATTCATAGTTCTCTGAATTCTTGCAACCACACCATTTGAACGTCCAGTGTTTACGGCAGTTGTGTCACACACAATCATTTTAATGCTTGACCAGGCATCATATTCATCAATAACTTTCTCAGAGTGCATCATATATATCTTTTGAAGATCCACTTTTGCACTGTACAACCCCTAGTCTTACATCTCTAGTTGCACTTTTGATGCAGACCACTTGGTATTCCTGTTTCACTAATCTTTTCCCATCAAAATGGAGACAATAATCCTTCTCTTCCTTTAG
>NC_089749.1:61969575-61972075 GCF_040412425.1 Macrobrachium rosenbergii | reverse complement strand
GAGAGAAAGCATTGCCCAAGAGATAAGAGAGGATCTAGAATGGGAGGAGTGAGAGTGACAGCGCGCCCATGAGCTCCAGATGTTAGAACGACAGAACGCCACTCCACCTCCTGTGGCGGGAATGAGTGCCCTCAGCCAAGCTCACTCATTCATGCCAAAATGGACGGAGTCCGAGCCTGAAGTATGGCTTGAAAGGGCCAAACGAGTCCTGGAGTGCTGTGACCTCTCCCCCGCGGAACTCTCCCTTGTTCTCACTAAATTCCTGGGTGGAAAGGCCCTCGTTGCCTACCACGCCCTTTCGGCAGAAGATAGGGAAAACTGGGAAGCCGTACGCCAAGTGGTTACGAAAGGTTGGTCAAATGGCTCGAGTCCAAAGGAGCCACTAGCGCCGCCGAGGTACCCGAGCAGTTTAAATTTGAGCATTTCCTGCACTACGCCCCTCCTGCCCTTGCCACTCATGTAGCGGAAAAAGCCCCAGCAACCCTCACCGAGTGTTGCCGGATAGCAGACATGTGGGAGACTCACCACCCTCAAGAAGTATCTATGGGGTGGAAGATAAATCCCCCGCCCCTCCTCGGAGGATCAAATTCTCACAAGAATGGGAACTCAGGCAAGCCCCTAACTTGCCATTACTGCAAGAAAATGGGGCATTCCTCCGAACAGTGCTGGAGCAAGAAACCGGCACCTCTCTCTCCTGGAAAACCACCCAATAACTCACCTGCGCCCTCCACAGGGGCAGCACGTAAAGACTTCAGCCAGACTTTTTGCACGGCGTGCAAAGTTTATGGCCATTCTCCCACATGGGCGAAATACCCGAACAGTAACAAATCAAATACTCCCACCGTTGCCTTGGCCGTCACAGATCCCAAGTCACTGGGCCTTCCCGCCGAACGCCCAATATCTGTGGCCCCTTCACGAGGCAGCCACCCCGTGCGCTGAGTCACGTCATTCGAGGACTCGGGCACGCAAATCTCCCTCATCCAAAGGGACAGAGTTCCCTATGGAGCTATCGTCAATAGACGAAAACTCGTCACGATCGAGGGAGTAAATCAGTTTAAAATGATACTCACTACGGTCCAACTGAGAGTCACAAGACCTCAACAATAGAAAATTTGCAATCTTGCAGTAGCAAGCCATCTCCCCAGAGGCTATGACGTCATCCTGGGACAGGACTTGCAGTCCCCACAGAAATCACAACAATGTAGGGGTCCACATTCCCCAACTCATTCCTCGGGCACGAGTAATCCTCCCCCACTTCTCCCTCAGTCAAGACTGGCGCCCCCAGGGTACCAGGAGGACGTGCAGTCCCTACCAGTGCCACCTGAGTACAATGTACAGTGGCCCCCTCCCCGATCGGTTCCCGATCCATTCCAGTGCCCGGCCCTGCCTCAGTGCCAGTGCCAGGGCCCCAATCAGATCTCCCTCCCGGAGATGCCAAATTCCTGCCCGTGCCACTTGCATGCCCCGAGCAGGGCCAAGCTTCGTCCATCCTGACTGAGGAGCACAAGAAACCTCTGATAGTGCCTGACTCTGCCTTAGTGCCAGTGCCAGAGCACTACCCTGATCTCCATTCAAGGGGTCCAACTCAGGACCCCCTCTCTTCCCCCGGCCTGGCACCGCTACCAGCGTCGGTAAGAGAGACGGTTCCTCTCGACCACAGCGGAAGCTCTCCTGAAGGTGCAGCCTCACAACCCATGCCTGAGCTAGCCATTGATACCTGCGAGCCGCTCACGCCGCCCCCGACCGCCTCCTCTCTGCCTCAGTCCATCGCTGATGCAATTGCAAGTCAGGATTCTGCCATATCTTTCTTGGCCGATGAACTACAAGAGCTGCGACGGATCATGGTAGAACCAGCACGGAAAACTCCTGCATCAGTTGTCGCAGTAGCAGGCCCAGGTGGCGCTCCATGCCGCCCTTCGGTCTCGAGCCCTCCGCTTCCCCGGCCGAGGACGACTGTCCCATTAGGAAAGGCTCGAGGCAAAATTACCACGGGCGTGGGAATTTCCAGGCAGTTTACAAAGAAGTCTAGAGCTCCCCTGGCACTTGTGCCACCATTTCATTTTTCGAAGGTCTTGGCACCTCTAATCCAGAAGGGGATGTCAGGCCCTCCGCTATCTTCTTCCTTTCCTCAGGAACTTCTATTCCTTATTATTCTCTATTAATCTTTTCTTAAATTATCACCACAAGAGGCAATTAAGTATGGGATACCATTCCCCGCAAATATATAAATCATTAAGAATAACAGAGTGGGAAGTGGCACACCCTTGCGCCCATACCTTTGCACAGGGCATGTGTGTCAGCTCTTCCTGAAGGAGTCGCGCCCTTCGGGTGCACTTTTCTCGCCCTGGGCTGAAGTGATGGTCCGGGCCGTAATTTATAGGCGAAGGACAATAAATTCCCGCCTAACACAATAAAACCTTCACTCTGTTTCCTTAGCTCTTCTGTCAATATCAATTACTCTTTTAGTTATTTATTTATCTTTCTCTTTTAATGAATCGCG
>NC_089749.1:61904575-61964575 GCF_040412425.1 Macrobrachium rosenbergii | reverse complement strand
AATAGCATAACTTACCTTCCATGGTGTTAGAAGTACTATTCCTGATATAAGATTCATCCCTTGTGAAAGCTTCTTTGTGCAAGATTGTCATCTGGATACTTATTTTCCAGGCGTTATTATACCTTTGTTAGCCTGGAAATTACCTCAATTCTGAGAAAAATCTGCATCATCAGTGCCAAGAAGCCACAGTTCAACGATTCACTGAAATCAGCTGCTTTATAAAAGTGATTGAAGAGGTGTATTAAATCTGTTGTGATCATTTCGTTTTTACCATTAGGTATCTGTCTTGATTAGAACTAATATTTTTTGAGCTAGATTATTCTCTAAATAATCCACTTCGTTTTATTTTAGTGTTGTTGAATGTAGTTTTTCAGCAAGTTTAATTAATTAAGCCACGTGGTTGTATAATAAACTTATATTTTGTTATACTGGTTTTCACCTGGCAACCATATCCATTTCATTCTGTCCTTTAGAGCTTTATTTGGCCTATAACTGGCAGAGTTACGTTGGTCTTAGGTAGAGCAAGGTAATATAACTCCAATTAATTGATTGTTAAAGTAAATAACTGACATACCTTGTAATATATACACACACACTACACATATATATATACATATATATATATATATTATATATATATATATATATATATATATATATATATATATATATATATATGAATTATATATATATATATATATATATATATATATATATAGTTTATATATATATATATATATATATATATAAAGATATATATTTATAATTCAGGCCTTCTGCCATTTGAAAAATATAATATATTTTTAATGAAACAACACTGATCAACCTTATCCCTTTTAAAGGTGTGAGAGGAGTTTTCAGCCCAAACCAGCAGGAAAATGCCCAGGACTTCTTCTGTTTATTGTAGATGCCTTCTCATTTGCTTTGCTACTCCTAAGTCTTTATCTGACACTTTATTTTTGCTCTTATCTTTTGAATCCTCCCGTTCCAGATTTACCAGTGAAGACGAGATCAAACTGGCCACCAGCCAGTCACGTGGTTTTAGACAGGGGTATTATTGCCCTGGGAACAAGCCGGGTGCCAGAAGCTTGGCGTATAGCTACACAGTTAACATCGCTCTGTCAGAGGCTGATTGCCGTGGAGACGCCTTCCCTATCCCACCTAATACCTAACGTGCAGCACTGTTTTACAAAATCATTGGTGCTAACTGGGACTCAACTTGCTCTGGAACTACGGGAGTAGATCTCAGGTCAAACAGGTGTCTGGATCCAGGGAGGATCTTTGCCACAGTCATATTTTATAATTCTCTCTTCTTTCAATTGAAAGTTTTACCTTTTTATGAACCCTTTTTTGATTGGCAATCCGTGGTTAAATGTCCATTTACTAAATGAGTTACCTTTGCTGAATTTAATAAGTGAATTTAAGTGTCTCCTCAGTCTTAGACTTTGTTCATTCTTTTTATTACACCTACATTTAATTTTAATAACTAAGAATCTCTCTGCATTTCAGGAGACTAATTCATGTTGTGCAATCGCCTCTGATTTTTTGCATGGGGTCGGGTGATTGCTCAGTTCACTGATTTAATATATTCAGCCCGGTGTATATAAACAGATAATTGTGTGAAGAACTTTAGGATACCATTCCTGAAAAATATTTATAGCTGGATCTAATTGTTCCGTTGTCATTTTTAGCTATAATTAATTATGTTTCCCTGTAATCATGGGCAACTGAATTGTAAGTGGCAAAAAATTTAATTATACTTATTTCCACTTGCTCTATGTGTAAATAAACCTCAGAATTTACTCCTCGGGTCTCTCTGACGACCGTCCATTTCTTGTTTCCTCTTGTAAATTACAAATTAGAGAGCATTTTGACTCAAGACCAGGTAAGATTTCAATATTTTTATCTGTACCTGAACCCTCGCACTTGCAACAATATAGGGCGTAAGATAACAATATTTTGATGTATGTGATGTATGTATATATATATATATATATATATATATATATATATATATATATATATATATAATATATATATGTATATTATAAAACATTTACAACATCACACACACACACATCACACAGAATATATATAAATCTTCTGTTAATATATTTCAATATATATATATATATATTATATTATTTATTTATATATCGTTTTTGGAACATTGTCTTTGTATATCCTTTTTGAATTCAACATACCTTTTAGATATAAGGTTGGTAAGTTATGTCTATTTCAAGGGTCAGGTCGACTATCAAGCATTACAATTTGAATCAAACCACGCACTTTTCTGAACCAAGAAAATTATAAAACACTAATAGGTAAGCCTTGAGATAGATATACCTATAGGAGAATAGTAGAATCAAAATCTGTACTAGTGTCATCTTCTCTTATAAATAAAAAGCAAGACCATAATATTCATCCAGGTATTTTCCGTCGACTATTCCGTCGTATAATAGACATTGCTTATTTGATTTAAATGTGTCTAACTTAAGTTCATGCAGTGTTCTAGTAACCGTTGTTTTGAGCTTTCCTTTTCGCAGGAAAGAAAATATACATAATTCAAAAAAAGTTTGGCCGTAATTTGTGGTGCTCGATGGTGGGAAGGGTTGTTCTTTGCCTGGGCTATTAAACTCCTGGAAAGCATTTTCGCATGGCTGCCAGCAGAATAGAGGAATAATCTATTTTTCTCCTAATTTTGAAACTTTGCATTATTTCAGGCATCTTTAGTCCTTTATCAACAGCTGAATTTTGCTGTTAACTCTCTCTCTCTCTCTCTGAATCATTTGTATGTGTGTGGTGTTTGTGTGCAAAATGTTGTCTAGGTAGAATGGAGAGAATATTATCATATTTTTTAAATTCAAAATGAAACTTTGACATTATTTTAAATACTACTCAGGGCCCATTATCAAAACGGCCTCTCTCTCTCTCTCTCTCTCAACTCTCTCTCTCTCTCTCTCTCTCTCTCTCTCTCACACTTTCACACTCCCCAAAGGAACAATAAGAGAACGATTGTCCCAAAACATTTTAAAAAGATTGATATATATGTACTGTAGTACACAAACCACTGACACACCGTATATTTTATATATATATATTTATACTATATTTTTTATATGTTATATTTTATATATAGATATAGAATATATATAAAAATATATATATAAATATATTCATATATAAAAACATTTATAATTATATATATATTTATAAATAGATATATTTATATATATATATATATATATATATATATATATATATATATATATATATATATATATATATATATATATATATATATATTATATATATATATATTGAGATACATATTATATAAATAAAAATACATATTATATATATGTGTATGTATATGTTTTTGGACAAAAATGAGATTTTCTCTTTAACAATTTTTCTTGTAAAATAGCCTTTGTGATACTGACTTCTTTGATACTGACTTTTTCATATTTTCTCACTTCTGCTTTCAATCTTTCTTCAAAATTCTGGATAAGGACATAGTTGGGGTATGGTTTCCATTTAATTCACTTACTCCAGTCCGTTTCGCCTGTGTTGCAGGCTTTATCAAACAAGAACTATTTATAGCTTCAAGAGGACGGCAGTTTGGGAATTGAGGGTTGCTATTACTGTTTATTTACAATGCTTAGCTTACTAGGGTGGTTAATTATTTACATTATATTTGCATAATAAGTTATTTCGGGGAACATACCAAGAAATACAAATACAAATCCAACATAAGGACCTTGAGATTTTTGGCTGGGCATCTAACCAAAAACGTTTGGCCATTACCGAGTCATTATTCATCAAGCAGCTCGTTCCTCCTTAAGCAAGCAGTCTATTTCCATTCTTCGCTATCTCTCTTGAGCCGTCCCCACACATCGAACCCGTTTCTTTGACAGTCTTCTCCTAACGTATCTTATGGTTGGTCCTTTTTATTTTGTATGTAATTTCAACTTAGTCATAAAGTGTATATTATTTTAACCTTTGCTTCTTACTTTTACTTTGCGTGCATTTTGGTTTGTGATATTATTTTAACTTAATCATGAATTTTGTATAATTTTAAATTTCACTTGTTTGAATTTACTTTTTATGCATTTTCACATCTTCACGGTTTTATTTTGTGCTCTTTTATACCTTGAAAATGAAGCCTTGTGCTTTGAAACGGCAATATATATATATATATAATATATATATATATATATATATATATATATATATATATCCTTATATATATATATATATATATATATATATATATATATATATATATATATATATATATATCATATTATCTATATATATATGAATATATACATAGGTAAATAGATAGATAACCTGTTATAAATGGTTTGACATATTTATCAATGTCCATCGCAGTTTCATAAATCACATAAACCGGTGGAATATATATATATATATATATATATATATATATATATATATATATATATATATATATATATATATATTATAATTAGCAAGAATTCGCTAGCAAATTGCTCCCTTTTCGTTTCCTTTTTTTTTTCTATTTACTGCCTACCTATCTATCAGCCTGAGCTGGACATTTCGATATTTCGCACGGTCAGAATACAAGGGATTAAAACCGATTGTAGGCCACTCCCTTTAAGTAGGCAATCCTTATTCGAGGCAAAAGTGAATCTGTCTGGACAGGCAACCCCCAGACCAGCTGAACATGACTCAACTGGACGTACCCCTGCCCCATAGGAGGAGATAAAGCGACAAACAGACCAAGGCTTGCTCTCAGACGCACGCTGGACGAGATGGGTTAAAGAAGACCGGACAAACCACCGCCATGGCCCTGGCTGGACGATGCCCTTAACTCCTTCTCCAACTAACGTGGCCTTTCAGTATACTTTTCCTCCGTGCACTCCACGTGTTCCTTTCGATGCTGGCCTGACCGATGACCCACACCATTTGCTTGGCGTTTCGTGAAGTTCCCATCGTCTTGCCCTTTACCATTGAAGCCCCCTGCATCCTACCAGTGGAAGATCGCACTTCACACTCGGAAATCGGAAGTCACCCACGGACCGCCTTCTGTGCTGAAACAAATCTGCCTTATGGTAAAGTGCTCTGAAAGACATCCATTCAGTCACGCTTTTCCTCGTAACATTTACTTAATTTGAGTGCCAGTAATCACCAAATCTCTTGTCAAATGTCCGTGCTCCTCGAGTGTCGGCAGGGCTAAGCCATTATTAATTCATCAAAGCACCTTGGCACCCTCAGTGCAGCTTCGAATTCATTATTCTTTTGTCTGTTTTCATTACTGGCGTATAATTTGCATATCTCTCATTTCAGAGGGACCCTATATCGTGGAATCTTCTTGGACTGTGTCTGGAATCCCCCAGTTTCATTCATCCCTTAGGAATCCCCTTCAGGATCAATAATTTACTTGCATTTCTCTTTCCTGTACTAATGTTATTTATGTAAATACACTCCTGTAAGTTTGCCCACATGTTTACGTAATATTTTCCTTCAGTAGTAAGAGCCTTACGCTCATATGAAATTCCCCATTTTTTCCTCTTGTTTTATGTTTCCTGGACCCACGAAGTCGGAATCACAAGGCCAAATTATCTGAAATTGTTGCTACCTGTCTCACAGAGAATATTTCAAACTAGATTGCCAGGAAAAAGATAAAAATCTTATCTTTTGTACAGGTTAATCCTAGCTTGTATAGTTACGAAGCTACAGGTATTTTTTAAATTACACCATGACCTTATGGACACTGTATATATATATATATATATATATATATATATATATATATATATATATATATATATATATATATATATATATACAATATATATATATACATAAATACATACATATATATATATATAGTATATATAAATATATATATATATATATATATTTATTATATATATATTATATATATATATGTAATTGTAATAGCCACAATGCCCTCTTAACTTTCTCAAATTTTCGTGCTTTTTGGAGACGTTTTTTTCACTACAAAGCCTAATGATCCAAGTGCAAGAAATATGAAAAATTTGATACTTGTACTAGAAAAACAAGAAACGAACCCGGGTCCACTAATCAGAACGAGGTACCATTGTCGACCTGAACACGAGAGGGATAAAAGTCTTTGCCTTCACACATACAAGATACCTGTCACTTTCAGATATATATTACAGCTGGAATAGACCCATCTTCACCATCGTAGCCAAGTGGACAACGGATTTTTATTGCTTTTTTAGGCTGAAATATTTAGGCTGAAAATATAGGTAGAAACTGGTCACTTTTTACCAGATATGTATGTAACTGTAACAATACAATGCCATCTTAACTTTCTCGAATTCTTCATGCTTTTAACTACTATGGTTATCTACACTGTAAATAAATCATTTGGGCTGAGAGAAATAAATTGAAATAAACACATTTCATAAAACATCAGCCACTAATACTCATTTACAAATATTTTCACACCAAATATCAACAAATCTGCACATACTACATATATATAAATTCATAAAATTAAGACTTCAAAAATATGTATGTTTAAGGAATCCAGTTTTCAATAAACTTACCAATATACTACAAAATTCTCCCGTAAAAAGTACAGTTATAATAAAAGTAAGCCTGGTACAAGAAAAGTAGTAGAGTCATGTTATGATTTTTAGCACTTTTTATGTGATGTTTCTCTGCCACCTTGAACTTACGATTTATTTTATTCGTTGCCCATGTAAAAAGTTCATTATGATCTTTTATAGATGCTTTATCGTTTCTGGCTTTGTTGTTATTGTAGCATTTGAGTCCCAGGAGCCTTTAAGAAGACACAGTGCAGCTTTTTACTTCATTAAAACACTAATAAAAAAATAACACTGTACATACAAGTGAGATATATATATACAAGTTGAGTAGTATGAATACAAATTGACCATGAGTTACTTCTTCTCAACCCACAACTGGTGAGGCTACGACATCCACTCCACTAAGGCTCTATTTCTTCTGTTATTCAGGGTTTTCTTTTGAAGGTTTTTTCTGAACAAAATGCCCATAATTTTATTTAGGCGGGCAATAGCTTCATGTCCATAACTTGGTAGAAGTCTAATTTGCTGAGGCTTATCTAATGAAGTCATTTTTGGGTGGATTATTGAATTAAACCTTCCTATGATGGAGGAGATTTATGACACCACCAGAAGTCTTGGTTTACTGAGAGTGAACAGAAAGCACATGAGGTGATATTTAAAAATTTTTAACAATTTCATTAGATTAAACATTTACCCTGTTTTGACATTCTGAGCATAGTACACATCCTGTTTTTAAAATTAGTGGGAAACTAATTTTATTCCTTCTTATATATGAAAAATCAATGTCATATAGTGAAATTAATATATATATACAAATGATATATAATGGTTATATAATTAATTATATATATATCAACTAAAGTTTATATAACACTGTGTTTCTCAGTTCAGATTTTCTCTTATATTTATGTTATTCATATTACCATTATTGTTAGTTATACAAAACACCACAGACTACATTACAAAAACATTTGGGCTACTGAATGTTTATACAAAAACTCGAGTCAGTTACTGATGGAGACAAAAATAAAGATTACAGGGCCATTTAAAAGTCATGGGGTTATTCCAGATAATGAGGATGGTCATTGAAGAATGCCATCTTCTGTCACTGTCCAGTCTATTTGCATTGCCAAATACTCTGTCTATGTCCCAAAGAATGCTCTGAGGTATCACTAACATCCCTGTTCACAACAATACCACTGATGAAGGTCTTTGCTAGGAGTAAAAGTATTGTAATTCATCCATTTTTTTCAGGTATCCTGATTTGAAAATTAATTTAACTCTTTTGCCAAACTAATAAAAATACTAGTATATATTTTTTTTAACAAAAAACTCAGATTCCAGCACATCTTCGCCTCAGACAGTTGTACCAGAAGCACTTTTGCAAATCTACCGTTCTGTTATCAATGAAAGAAAATGGTTGAGTTTGACCCAATTACTGACTAAAAGAATTATACCCAGTGTTTCAAAAGTCAACATGGTTTTGTATTGTTTATTGAAATGTAATTGAAACAAAGTAGTGAAATTCACATGGTAAAATCTCTGTTAATCTGAGAATATCATCTGTGGTACCATCTTGATTTGGAATGCCATCCATAAGTCAGTGGTATAGATCTCGACATGCGCAGCATCTTTTCGTAGCAAAAAGCCAGGCATGGTTCATGCATGCCTGACCAATTCTGACAACTTATCGGGAATGGTTTGGCAAGTTAAGATGCTGATTGTCGAATAATTTTCATGTAGGTGGGAGATCCTTTGCCTTGTTCCATAGACTTGCATCCTTGGTGACCCCACAAGAAAAATCACATGGTGTGAGATCAGGTGAATCGGGGAGCCCAACCACGGACCACGACGATCAATCCACCGATATGGCTGCTCAACCAGGAACACACGAACTTCACCTGAATAATGGGCAGTTGGTGCCATCCTTGTTGAAAATGACTTGTATGTTAGCTTCAGCTGACAGTTAGGGACACAGAATACCTTAAGCATACGGAGGTAATTGCCATTGACATTCAAAGAGTGTCCTTCCTGATCATGGAAGAAGGTGGTAATTAAGCTTCTTTTTCAGGAGATAGCACTTGGAAATAGTGCACAGTTCAGAAAATTCGGTTTAAGCATATCCATTTTGTGCAAAGTCCCCATACGTGGGTATTATGCCGATTAAACGACCAGAAAGGTGGAAGAGAGGTTTGTCGCTGAACCACATCTGCTCCAGGATGGAAAAATCTCTCTAGAAATGATCCAACGAGTTTCACACATTTCCACGCGGCTGTTGTCTCTTTGGTTCAAGCTCTTGGGGATAGAAGTGGCGCGATATTATTTGCAGATGTCTCCGAATGGACTTTGAATGGCTAAGATCAAAAGATGGACAGCTTCATCATTCTTTCACTCTGCCCACTTCATGGGGTCTTCCTGGACTGCGTCTTTCCAACACAGATCCAGTCTAGGGTTTGTCCTGAATTTCCAGTGGGTGCTGAGAATGGTGTCGGTCTGCCTTGTCTAATGAGGGCAGCAGAGTGTAATGGAAATCGTCGCTGCACTGTTCTTTCACAGATTGAAGCACCTGAATCCATGCAGCGATTTTGCATGGCACATCAAGAAAAGAACAGAACACTACAAATTTGCATTTGAAAAAATTCTCAGTCACTGAGGTGCACACGTTGAGGTGTACCACTGACTTTTGGATGAACATTCCAAAGCAAAGATGGTTCCAACCGTGCTGAATTTCATCCACTTTATGTTTCAAATAAATTTTAAAACAATACAAAACCATGTCTGACTTTTGAAACACCCAGATATTGTCCGAGGATATGTTGACGACATGTCCTCCAAACTTAGAAACCCTTTTCATGCCCAACAATTTGTCAACTATCAGAATACAGTGGTAAGCATAACAATATTCAATTTAAAACAATCAAAATAATTTTTTTCCCCTTAATATTACTATCAAGTCTGATAATCCTATATCTTCAGAAAAACAATATTTTGCACCATTTTACCATATTCTGAGCTAACTCCATAAAAACTCTAGGTTACAGAGCCAAAACAAAAGGTCCAAGTTATATATTACATGCACTGATGAACTAGAAATTTTTGTAAAAGTTTTTATGACTATAGTTCTCCGCGGAATTTCGTTTATAAAGCGATAAAAACTTCTTAGATTCGATATAAAAGACCAACCTTGCTACCAATCATTACAGCTCAAGAAATGCAAGTTTTAGTTGCAAAATAGAAAACTGCATACATAACATTACACTTAAGTAAATTCAAGACCCGTTTTAAATAACAACTACAAAAATAGCCGTAACTACCAAGCTGGGTATCAAGGCAGTTGATCACGAAATGTACCAGCAAGACGGTGTCAATATGCAGGGAATACGTGAAAAACAGGGAAAGACAGCTTTAAATACGTGAGCATTTCAAAGCACGCCAAACGAATATCGAAATATTCAAGATTTCAGACATGTTCGAACTTAAACGACTCGAGAATTTACAATCAACAGGTACACAGTAAACTTTAAAACTTGGTTTCATCATGATTAATCGCCTTTTGCAATTATCCATTGTTAATCACATATATATATATAACATATATATATACATACATATACATATATATATATATATATATATATATATATATATATATATATATATATATGTAACAGGGTGGGGAACACACACAAAACCTACAGCCTTTTCTATAGGTATCATTCAGCGGGAGTTGAATAAGAAGCTCTTCAAAATTTGTTATCTATATGCACATTGTTTGTATATGTATATATATATATATATATATATATATATATATATATATATATATATATATATATATATATATATATATCCTCCACCTACTCCAGAATTCTGAGATTAGGTCATTTCCTGAACAACGAAGCATGTACCTGAAAAGAACTTTGTCTGATTTTGAACAGATTTCTTGAAGTGCTATTATAAGTTTTATATTGGTCCAACTTTTAGCAATAGAAATGAGAACAGAACAGCATAAAAGATGTGTAAAACGCACACGTGAACAGTGGAATTTTTGTACACGTTATTGAGAACAATCATACAATCAACTGGGCAAGAGCAAAAACGATAGTTTATTGTAATAATGCACTTGAAAGAAACATCATTTAGTTTTTATATAAGAAAGTTTTGGCAAGAACATCAACATTAGTCAAGGCATGTGTAAACTTGGCCCGTTAATCTCAAAAGAAATATGCAAGGACTTTTCATTTTAAGAAAGCAATTGAAAGCCGGGGATACGGGAAGCAAGGGCTCCCGAGGATTTGTAAAATTTGTCCCGTGACTAGTAAGGGTAGGACCCCACCTAAAAACACCTGACGGGTGCAAATACATGTTTTCCAAACGTTTGTATTTTCTTAAGTACTTATATATTAGGAATTTCTACCACTCATTATCAGTCCTCCAGTTTACACATTACACACACACACACACACACACACACATATATCAATAAAAGATATATATATATATATATATATATGAAAATATATTATATATGAGGTAGAAATATATACATACATATAAAATATACACACATGATTATATATATATATATATGATATATATATATATATATATATATATATATTATATTATTTTAATAATGAGGTGAGTGGAATTACAGGAAGGTTGAAGGCGACTTGAGTGCCAGCAGTGTATTTAAAATATTAGCAGAGATTCCGGAGGGTAACCTCTATACACCCGTTTGTATGCATGAGTATGTATAAAAAGAAAATTTGCTCACTGAATTTACGAGATGAAAGTGTTCATCAACTGATACTTGGAATTTACTTTTGAAGCATGTCCTTATCGTGAAGTACTGATAATCATGGCACAACGGGTGTGTTTTGCATATTTGATAAGTTTAGTGTATCGCCCTCTTCTCAGGAAGTAGTGAAAAATATTAAATGAGAATCATCGTAAACGGTAATTTAACGAATTCATTTCCAGTGATGTAATACAAAATATATCGTATGATAAATATGTATGTATATATATATATATATATATATATATATATATATATATATATATATATATATATATATATATATATATGTATGTATATATATATATATATATACATTATATACTTTATATATATATATATATAATATGAATTTAATATTATATATATATATATATATATATTATATTATATTATTATACACACAAATATGTATGTATATCCATCTAGGCTATAATATATATTCATATTATATATAGATTCATGATGTTGCCTTGTAATACATAATTATATCCTCCTATAATTTTGCTATATTTAGTCTTATTTATCATGTATTATGTGTAATAATAATAATCAATGAAATATAAGATCAAGAAAATTAATGCTTTAGAATGAATATGTTTCTTGATAATTTAGAATGAATATCTTGATAATTTAGAATGAATATCTTTTTCTTGATAAAAGCGTAGTATAAGGAACATGATTGTCCTAGTGAGAACTTGTTTTCATTTCAAAAGTTGTCATCAGCTGAGAGATAAAGAGAGCATTTTGTTTTGGGTTAACACGAGGACAGTTTGGAATAACAATTGCCGATTCGTTAAGGAAATCAACTCAGTTTTTCGTCTTGTTTATAAAACACGTCAATCATAATTAGCCGATTGCAGTATGTTTGGATCGTGTCAAGTTTTGTAAAAATGGCCTTGTCCCATACGAAAAGAGTACAAGTGATTTCAAAAAAGTTACATACATGGCTCTGATCACGTATGCCGCTTTGAGAGAAAGAGTAACGTGTCCCTGACTGCGTAAGATTGTCTAAACGTTTTTGCTGGGAGTGACGTCACCTTCCTTCTAGAAATTTCTCTTTTAGTATCTCGTAGCCAAAATGCTTTAATGACGTCATGCAGTTGTTTCATGAGCTACCGGAATTCTGAAATCTGTTTCATCTTATTCTTGAGACCGACCTGTTTGGTTCACTCTCTCTTTCTCTCCCCTCTCTTTCTTCAAACGAGAGATTATTAATTAACGTAGAATATTGTGGTCACTGGTGTTAGTCTTAGCTTTTTGAGATCTGAGGGCAAAGAAGAGTGTAACGGCGCCTTATTAAAAAGTGTGTTTTGTGGAAAAGCAGCTGCAGCAAGGGATTTTACAAAAATTTTCGCAAACTTCTGTAAGATAATGTGAATTTTACTTATTAATACCATGGTATAATAAGTCAGGAAATTTTGAATCAGTGAAATTATTATTGATAAATCTTTTTGTGGAATTGTGTGTGTTTTTCTCTTTGCAATCTCTTCATATTTTCACATTTTTTTTTGTTTTTGTTTGTGATGTAACATTTATTTACGTAGCATTTTAAATATTTCTTGGTAATTTAACATTGCATACTTGATTTAATTTTTCATTTTTTAAGATTTTATTTTCAAATCGTAAGTGATTCTTGATAGTTTAAACTTTGCTTAATTTAAATTCCTGATAAAGTTATTGTGAATTAGTTTTGTTTCATAATTTACTTCAAGAATTAATTAAGTTTTGTTATTTTCAAGAAATAGTAAATTTTTCAGATTGTGAATGCTACTTAAAAATTCTTAAAAATAAATTTTTGTATTTAATATTTTTAGAAAAACAAAAAGCAGTGTTTCATTAACTGACCACAAGTGAACAGGATTAACTGTGTGTGCATAAGGCAAAGTGATAAACATGTTTTGTTCTTTTAGTTTTGCTAAAGTGAATTAAGACCAGGGAAACAGTTAAAGCTGTTTGATGGAGTAATGCCCTTTATTCTAGAATATTTTTGTTTAATAGTGATACCTCACACATATTCTTGATAAACTTAGTTTGATTTTTTTAAGTAATAAATAAGTTTTTTTTAAGGGATCACTGTTACCTTTAGAGTACTCAGTCGTAATAATTAATGTTATGAGAGTTCAGGTATCTGGCTGAAGTGTGATATATTTTTGAATTTTGAGATTATATATATATATATATATATATATATATATATATATATATATATATATATATATATATATATATATATATATACATTATATATATATATATATATATATATATATATATATATATATATATGTATGTGTGTGTATGTATTGTCATGAAAGGTTAACTTATGTCTTTTTTTTTAGCCCAGTAACGTAACTCTGAACTTTAACTTTTGTTTACTTTTTGCCGCTAAATGAAGGTTTGGGCTCTTCCAGCTTGTTACTGGTAACACATCCATGTGGGATCATTTACTCTTTTATTTTCATATTTTTGAGTTGTTGGGTGATTCAGCAAAGGTGGGGGTATATGGGGGACCTTTGTCTCCCGAGGAGTTTCGCCCCAGTTGCGTAAGCGAGGGTCTGCTGCATTTTTGAGTCTTGCCGTTGCCTAGCCCTTTCCTCTGCTTTGCGGCAAGTGTATAAAGTGACACGGCTTGATTCAGCTTTGCTGCTTCCTGTTTCCTGTGTTTATTCAATTATTCGTCGTCTGCGTCTGCCCTTTTGAGACCTGTGTCGCATGAGGGTACAGCCATCACTCATGGTGCAAGCTTTGATCACAGCGTTCACCTCCGTTGTTATTTTCTCTGAACCTCTTCGTTGTTGTGGAGCGTTACAGCGTCCGTAGGGAGACTCACCTCCGGTAAGCGTACGTATTGATAGTGGTTTTTTGTGAGACTGTTGATGCTATCGTGCTGCAGACACGAGAATTGTTGGTGGTAGAATCAACTTCATTGTGATCTGTGATGATCGTAGGAGAAACTTACCTCTGGTAAGCGCATATATACATTTTAAAGTTTTCATTGACGTTTGATGCTGTCTGGTGTTATAGACGCTTTGAGCTGCTGATGGTAATCGACAGAATCATCTTCAATTGTATTCTACGTTGTTGGATTTTATATATATGCGATTTAGATAAAGATTTATGTTATTACTGTAAGTAGTTCCTCGTTGACGAGTCGGTGCTAGCACTCTGTTAGGCTCGAGTTCGATACTCTAAGTCCAGGTTAAGGCCAATGTTAGAATTAGAATTTATTTCTGGTGATAGAAATTTTTCACGGTATAATGTGGTTCGGATTCCACAACTGTCGTATCTTTGTTTTGGTTCTTAGCCACATAAAATAAGAGTTTGCCAGCCCTAGGAGAGCTGTTAATCGAGTCAGTGGTTTTTACTAACTTTATTACTGAAAGTTAGGCTTAGGTATTTTGATTGTTGTAATTATTCCATGTTTGCCTTCTATTGTTTGTTTTTTTTTCTGTCATCATGGAGTTTGTTGGAATCTCCCTCCTCCTGTTGGTATGCATGTTTGAGAATGGGGAATGCTTTTTTTTTTTTTTATAGTTGAATACGGTTTCTAGCCCCAACCATCATTTACAGCTACCTTTATTTCATTAATTTAATAAATATTGTTATTTTAGTAAAGTTCAGATTTTTCTTATTCCTCTTTAAGTGTACAGTGTTTTGCTGAGGATCCTACTTTGTGGGTTTAACAGCCCTTTTTGAAGTCATAATTGGTTCTTTTGAAAATCTGCCTATAAGAAGAGTTTGTTTAAGGACAGAATAAATCCTTGTTGTTTTTTCATAAGAAATCAGGGTATTCATACAACCTGGATCTGGTATATACAGTATTAATCATGTTTTTACACGAGATGTGTGTAAAAGGGGATACCCTATGGCTGGTCTAAGGCTCTGAAAATTTTAGGAAGATAATCATAATAATTTTGATAATTTATAGTGAGCAGGAGGCCACCATAACATTTTGGCGACCTTGCCCGGATAACTCAGCATAAGGCAGGCATTGTACATTCAAAGAAATGTAGGGTTACGTTTTGTTATGTTTGGATAGCTTCCCCATCTTGGTTGTCTTACTGTGAAGATGCATTATTTTGAGGACTTTGAAACTGAGGCTGCTGTCCAGTTTTTGGCTGATCCTCAGTGGGAGGAGAATTTGTTTGAATTGAATAAGGAACAGCTTTTTATACTCGCTGATCATTTGGAATTAGACGTCTCGGCTGATATTAGGAAAGGTCAATTAATTCATCAAGTGTTGAAGGCAGTTCATACTGCAAAGGGTGCAGTTTCTGAAAATAGTAAGAATGGTGATGATAGCGATGAAATAAGCGAACTGTGAGTGCAAATCTTAAGGGAACAAACACGGTTACGGGAATTAGATTTGGAAAAGGCCAAGCTTGAATCGCATGAGCATGAGAAGGAGCGCGAGCATGAGTTGGAAGTTGTTTGGTTACGGTTGGAGTGCAGGGAACTTGGTCGGGAAGAAAATAAGTTTAATTTGATTGGTGCTTTGAAGCTTGTCCCTCTTTTCGATGAGTCGAATGTGTCTGAGTTCTTTTGTGCCTTTGAGAAAGTTTAAATTGAAGGCTCAAAGGGTATATATGAACTTGAAGGAGGACCTTAGCTTTGATCATGATTCTGTCAAGGCCATTGTCCTTAAAGCTTATGACCTAGTCCCTAAGGCATATCGCCAGAATTTTAGAAACCATAAGAAAACTAGTGAAATTACATTTGTCGAGTTTGCTCGCAGGAAGGAGCAACACTACAACTGGTTAAATTCAAAGGAAGTGTATGAGATGGATAGGCTGAGAGAGTTGATTCTCATAGAAGAATTTAAGGATTGTGTGTCTAGAGAGCTGAAGACTCACCTAGAGGAGCTTAAGCTTGACTCTCTTCAAGAGGTGGAAATTGCCTCTGACGAGTATGTACTGACTCATAAACAGGTGAATAAGGGTACTTCTGGTGCAAGGGACGCTGATGGACAGCAGGCTAGTATTCGTCAGGGAGTTCACCTCAATATATAAATAGGAATAATAAGTCCCGTTGTAATAAGGAATATAGTAGTAAGGATGTACATAATAATAATAGTAACAGTGATAATTGTAGAGCCGGCAGTAGTAATGTAGATAATGGAGGAGGGAATTTTAGAAATAAGGTATATGATAAGCCTCCCAAAAGAGGTTCTGGTGTGAATTGCTTTGGTGCAATAAAAAGGGACACATTAAAACTTGAGTGTTTTGCACGAAAGTGGTACTTAGAAAGTAAGATTAGGGAACCTGTTACTGTGGAATCTGTAGAAACCCAAGTGCCTCTGCAATGACTGAAGTTCAGGGAGTATATCTCGGTGGGGATGATTTATCCCAATTCCAAGAAGGTGAATGGAAGGGAAATATCAGTTCTTCGTGACACAGGGGCCACACAGTCTTTAATTTTGAGTGAGTCATTACTCGATAATTATGCCCTAAACAGACAGGAATTTGTTTTATTAGATGGTTTCCAATACGGTCTCGTTATATCCACTGAAACCTTTTTACTTGGACTCTCCTGATGTGTCAGCACGGTTGTTGGTGGTCGACAACACCCAGTGCCAAAAATAGAAGTAATTATTGCTAATGATATTGCGGTTGGAAAACCAGAATTATATCCTATTTTGACTTTTGCCAAGTTCGACAAAAATAATCTGGCTGATATATGTAATGGCATTTTATTAGATACTTCTATTGGTGTGGTTATGCGCTCTTGGGCGCGGGAGCTTAACCTCGACAAGGTAAATTTGGATTTAGATATTTTAGACAGACACAAAGACTGATAGAGATGAAGGTATTATGAAAATTCTGGGTAACGGTGACATCGACTGGCATGTTGATTCCTTTAAGGCTGCCCAAGAGGCAGAATTTGATAATGTAATGGAGGAGGAGGTTGATAATTTGGACAAACTTACATTTGACAAACAAGGTGGTTAGTTTACCGTGTCAGCCGGGTGGTGGATGCACCTGCTGAGATGGTAGAAGTCAGAAAACAATTAGTTATTCCTGAGAAATATAGGAGTCAACTGATGCTTTTGTCTCATGAAAATAATCTATCTGAGCATATGGGTGTTTTCAAGACTTTTAAGAAAGTGGCTGAAAGTTTCTACTGGCCCCAAATGCGTTAGGATGTTAAAAGACATGTGTTGTCCTGTAAGGTATGTCAGTTGGTGGGGAAACCCAACCAGGTGCCAAAAGCTCCCTTAATCCCAATACCTTCTGTGGGCGAAGCGTTCACAGAAGTTATTATTGATGTAGTCGGCCCTTTGCCTCGCACTTGAGGAGGGAATGAATATTTATTAACCATTATTGATAGGATGTCACTGTTCCATTGAGAAGGATTAAGAGTGAGAAAATTGTAGAAGCACTGGTGGGGTTCTTCACAAAGTTCGGTATTCCAAAGGTATTGCAGTCGGATTGTGGAACAAACTTCACTAACTGCTATTTTAAGAAAAAAGATGGAAGAGCTCAGGGTAAAACATATTACGTCCTCTCCTTATCATCCTGAAAGCCAGGGCCAGGTAGAATGTTTTCACCAAACTTTAAAATCAGTATTAAAAAAGTTCTGCCTGGAGTCTGGGAATGACTGGGATAAAGAGGTTCCTTTTGCCCTCTTCTCCATCCATTCGATGCAAGGAGAGATGCTGGATTTCTCCCCCTTCCAGCTAATTTTTAGACATTGTGTTCGGGCCCCTTGGCCGTCGTAGGAGAGCACTGGGAAAGGGAAGTCCCTGATATTAATGTTTTGGAATATATGACCAATTTTCAGGGAAAAATGCAATGGGCATGGGATTTTGCCCGGTAAAATTTATTGAAAAGCCAGGAAATTATGAAGACTAATTATGACGTTGGTACTAAGAAAAAGACATTTAATCCTGGTGATAAGGTTTTGGTTTTGTTACCTCTCCCAAGGAACCCATTGAAGGCTGCATTTTCAGGTCCTTGGAAGGTACTTAAAAAAGTAAATGATGTAAATTACACAATCGAAACTCCTAATTGAAGACGTAATACTCAACTCTGTCATGTCAATATGATTAAACCACTTATTTCCAGATTTTTAGAGACTAAACCGGATCCGGTAACAATAGTTAGTGCCCCTGATAGTTGTATTGATGTAGAAGTAGAAAATCCTTGTCTGTGGAACCCACTAGTTTGAAAAATAATTCTGATATATTGAATAATTTAAATCTTAAATTTCAGCATTTAGATGCGGAGAAGGCATCCTCTTTAATCAGCCTGATTCACGATTTCAAAGATTTATTTAAGGGGACGCCCGACCCATTAAGCAAAGCTCCTACCAGTTGAATCCGCACAAAAGAGAAATTGTGAATCAGGAGGTACAGTATATGCTTTACCATGACCTCATAGAATGTAGTTTTAGTACTTGGAGCTCGTCTGTGGTTTTGGTCAAGAATGAGGGAGGTCAACATTGCCTTTGTTTTGATTATCGTATGGTTGATGAAGTATCTAAAACCGACTGTTTTCCCTTGCCTTGGGTGGAGAATGGTATTGATCGTGTAGGATCTTGCAAAATTTATTAGTAAGTTTGACCTCCTTAAGGGTTATTGGCAGGTTGG
This sequence comes from Macrobrachium rosenbergii, assembly GCF_040412425.1. Taxonomy (NCBI): domain Eukaryota; kingdom Metazoa; phylum Arthropoda; class Malacostraca; order Decapoda; family Palaemonidae; genus Macrobrachium; species Macrobrachium rosenbergii. The sequence continues at coordinate 61,945,593 of NC_089749.1, read as the reverse complement.
TCTTATGCCCAGGGCAAGGGGCATTTCCGCTTTTGTGACAGGTGATGGTCTCTTTGAGTGCAAGGTCATTCCATTTGGTATGAAGAACGCGGCCGCCACCTTTCAAAGATTAATGAATTTCATAACTAGAAACCTTGAAGGGTGAGTAGTGTACATAGACGGTATAATTATTTATAACAATGATTGGAAAACTCATTTACAGAGGGTTAGGGCTTTATTTAAGGTTTTGTTGGAAGCAGGCCTGGTCGTTAATCTGCCGAAGAGTGACTTCACTCAGGCAAAAGTTATTTACCTTGGCCATGAGATTGGCCTGGGCAGAGTAGCTCCTAAGCAGGCTAGTGTCCAGGTAATAACAGAATTTCCATCTCCGATTAACAGAAGGGGTGTTAGAAGGTTTTTGGGGATGGTGAGTTACTATCAATGGTTTATAAAGAACTTTGCTGACATTGCTCATCCCTTAACTAATTTATTAAAGAAGGATGTCAGGTTTTTGTGGAATGAGGAACGTCAGGGAGCTTTCGAACAGCTGAAAGCCGCTCTGGTGACCTATCCTTTACTCAGGTCACCTGATTTTTCTCTCCCCTTTTCCTTAGTTATAGACGCCAGCGACTCAGGAATTTGTGCCATGCTGCTTCAGGCAGGAGAGAATGGAACTTTGCACCCAGTTGCCTATTTTCCTCGCAAACTGTTGCCAGCGGAGAGGAGGTATTCAACCATTGAAAAGGAAGCCCTCACCTTAGTAAACTCTATTAAACATTTTGAGACTTATTTGTCCATAATTCGTTGGTATTTATTAAAAAGTGTAAAAATGCAAACCAGCATACCCTTCGTTGGAGCCTCATGCTCCAAGAATATGATTTAGATACTAGGCATATCTCTGGTAAAAATAATGCAGTGCCAGACATATTGTCTTGGTTTTAAATTTGGAACTTTCATTCCCAAGAAGAATTTTGACTCTGCTTTGGCTAATACTTTTCCAATGATGAATTGTAGAATTAATAATGGAATTTTTTTTTGTTTTTGCTTTTCTTCCAGACGTATTTGGATTATTTTTGTTACATTTGTTTTTTACTAGTTCTGTAGAGTAATGAGTAAAGTAAATTTTGAGTTTTGAGTTGCTAAAAAAATTATTGCATAATTTTTTTTCCTTGCAGTGGGGAATTATCATAAAAAGTTAACGTAAGTATTTCTTTTTTCTTTAGCCCAGTAACATAACTGTTAACTTTAACTTTTGTTTACTTTTGACGTTAAATGACGGTTTGGGCTGTTTTTTTTTCCCACCGCTGGGTATTTTGCTTGTTACTGGTAGCACACCCATGTGGGATCATTTTCTCTTTTATTTTCATATTTTTGAGTTGGGTAATTCAGCAGAGGTGGGGTGTATGTAGGATCTTCGTCTCCCGAGGAGTTTCGCCCCAGTTGCCTGAGTGAGAGGTCTGCTGCATTTTTGAGTCTTGCCGTTGCCTGCCCCTTTTGTCTGCTTTGTGGCAAGCGTATAAAATGCCACAGCTTGATTCAGCTTTGCTACTTCCTGTTTCCTGTGTGTATTCAATGATTCGTCGTCTGCGTCTGCCCTTTGAGACCTGTGCCGCATTAGGGTACAGCCATCACTCATGGTGCAAGCTTTGATCACGGCGTTCACCTCTGTTGTAGTTTTCTCTGAACCTCTTCGCTGTTGCGGAGCGTTACAGTGTCCGTAGGGAGACTTACCTCCGGTAAGCGTACATATTGATAGTGGTTTTTTGTGAGACGGTTGACGCTGTCGTGCTTCGGACATGAGAATTGTTGGTGGCGGAATCACCTTCATTGTGATCTGAGATGATCATAGGGAGACTTACCTCTGGTAAGCACATATATACATTTTAAAGTTTTCATTGATGTTTGATGCTGTCTGGTGTTATAGATGCTTCGAGCTGCTGATGGTAATCGGCAGAATTACCTTCAAGTGCATTCTACGTTGTTGGATTTTATATATATGTGATTTAGATAAAGACTCATGTTATTACTGTAAGTTAGGTTTAGGTATTTTGATTGTTATAATTAGAATTAAGGGTTATTTTTCTTATCTTTGCCTTCTACTATTGTATGTTTGGTTTTCTTTGCCATCATGAGTTTGTTGTTTTTTCATAAGAAATCAGGGTATTCATACAACCTGGATCTGGTATATACAGTATATAATATATTTTGATTTTACACGAGGTGCATTTACAAGGGAATACCCTATGGTTGGTCTAAGGCTCTGAAAAGTTATAGGAGTCTTGATAATCATAATAATTTTGATAATTTATAGTGTGCATGAGACCACCTATAGGAGGCCACCATAACAATATACACATATATATATTATTTTATATATATATATATATATATATATATATACATATATATATATATATATATATATATATATATATATATATATATATATATATATATATATATATATATATATATATATATATATATATGTGTGTGTGTGTGTGTGTGTGTGTGTGTGTGTGTGTGTGTGTGTGTGTGAGAGTGAGAGAGAGAGAGAGACAAACCAGGCACCTCCATCTGCATCACTCTCCTCCCTACATATGTCTCATCCTTTCTCACTGTAATCTTCTTTTCTGGGCCTTCTTTGATGGAGTGATGCCCTTTTCCCGTAGTATATTTCTTGTTTAATTGTTAATACCTCACGCTTGTTTTGATAAAGTTAGTTTGATTTTTTACATGATAATAAGCTTTTTAAGGGACCTGTGTAACCTTTAGAGTACTCAGTCGTAATTTTTATTGTTATGTGAGTTCAGGTATCTGGCTGAAATGAGGTAAATTTTTTAATTCTGTGATTAGTCGTGCAATAATCAGGTACTTGATACACATCATGACAATGGAATTGTGGTGCCCATTCCCAGGAACAAAACAAAATATCACTCTGGTTTGTGGTTTATACTGGTGGTGCTAGGGATATATTTTCATAGGAGAGTGACCACGTAATTATTTTAACATTGTATTGTGAATTATTTAGTTGAGTAACTTAGAGAAAATGGCCCTGTTCAATGTTCAGAGGTTTTTAGCAACTCCTTCCATCCAAGAGTTATCTGAGTACGACCTGACTAAGGCACAGTGGACAGCTTTGGCAGTGGCATGTTGGGGTAATGTGTCTAGTGGTATGATTAAGGCACAACTCAGATGTATTGCAATCTAAGAATTGATGGACTCTGGTAAAATAGATGAAGAGTTAGGAGAGGCACAAGAATTGTTGAATGCAGCTGAGGTAGAATTTACAAATAAGCAAGAGCAAAAGAAAGAGAAAAGTGATGCAGAGGTAGAGATTATATGCACAGCAGCAGAAGAAATCTTGATTAAGATGAAAATGCAAGCAGAAAAAGAACAAGAGGAAAGAGAAGAAAGTTTGATTAAGCTGAGAATGTTGGCAGAAAGAGGAAGAGAGGACAGAGAGAAAAGAGAAAGAAAAGAAAGAGAAAGAGTAAGGGAAGAAAGAGAAAGAGAAAATGAGAAAAGAGAAAGACCAAGGAAGCAAGAAGATTATGAAAGACGGATGAAATTAAGAGAAGCTCGCCCCAAGTTACCTGTGCCACCGTCTAACCCTATCCAAGGTACTCAAGAACCTGTATTAGATGTAGTAAGAGTGCAGAAGTTAATTTTAAAGTTTACAGAAGAAGCCCAAGATGAGTTTTTGATCACTTTGGAAAAGTGGATTCAGGTATGGGATGGCCAGAGTATAAAGGGTCTGTCTTGTTACACAGTGTCCTCATTGGTAAAGTAAGAAGTGCCTATTTAGCCTTATCAGCTGATCAGTGTAAAGATTATAAGGAATAGAAACACAATGTGCTGCAAGTTTACCAGATGATCCCTGAATATTACAATGAAAGATTCAGATATTTGAGAAAGGATGACAAGATGACTTTCTTGTATTACAAAGTAAGATGTTTCAAATGATGGTTGGAGGCTGCTAAAGTTAAATATGTGGACGAACTTGAGGAGTTACTAGTCCTAGAACAATATCTTAGAGGAATTCCTGAACACATAAGAGCCTATTTAAGAGAGAGAGAGAGAGAGAGAGAGAGAGAGAGAGAGAGAGAGAGAGAGAGATTAAGAAATTTGACAAAGCTGCTACTTTGAGTGAAGATTATAATATTATAAGTAGCAAAAGGTATTATAATATCAAGTACCAGAACCAACAACACAGGTTTTAGGTTTCATCCAAATTTCAGTAACAATACAACTGGGAATCCTTCTAGTGGTAATACCAGTACAAAGACAGGTAATACCCCTCAGCAATCGGATGTTAAATCCTCATCATCATGTTTCTCAAGACAGATACAGAAGATTAATGTTGTCTGCTTCAAATGTGGAAGAGAAGGACACTACAGTCGAGAGCGTTATCAGACACAACAGCAGACAAAGCCAATTGGTCAAGTGGTTAAAGGTAACCAGGTGAAACAAACTACCAAAAGCAATATGGGGAAAACTGAGACACTTGGAAAGACAGACTAAACAAGCAGATTGTTTAGCAACCAGTGGAAATGTAACTTCAAGCAGTGAGTTGCTGAACAGCTTGGAGGCTTTTAAGCCATACATCTGTGAAGGCACTCTGACAATTCAAGTAGGGAGTGTGCAGGTACCAGTCAAGGTATTACGTGATATAGGAAGTAACCATAGTGTGGTAGTTCACAGTGCTCAACCACAGTTGGAAAAGAATCTCACCGGAGATTCAGTTATTTTGAAGGGTATAGGAGGAGAAGTGGTGATTCCTATATGCTGCTTGCACCTGTCATGTGAATTGGTGACAGGGAATGTTGATTTTGCTGTAAAGGACTCATTAGCTGTTGAAGGTGTAAATGTTTTACTGGGTAATCAAGTAGGTGGTGTACCATTTGTTCCTTGTCCTATAGTGACAAACAAACCACTGAGGATTAGTCCTACAGTAGTTTTAGAGAAGAAAAAACCCACCGGTTTCCAAGTTGTGTAACTACCAGGAGTATGAAGGGAACTACGTCTGCAAGTGAAGAAACTGAGGGTTTACCTGCACCAGAAGGATCAAATGAAGGATCTTTGAGCTTAGAAGAGCTGTTCCAGGAAAGTGAAGTTTCCCCTAGTGTTAGTAATGAAGAGATTTCCCAAGAAGAAGAGGATCCTGTTGTTCTTGAAGAGACTCAGAGTAGTCAGAGTGTTCTTGAAGATAGTAGTGAAACTACAGTAGCAGAGTTAGCAGATATTGAGAGTTCAGCCCTTGAAGTTGGTCAAGTGACTAGAGAGAAGCTAATGGAACTGCAGAAGAAGGATACAACGTTGGCTGATTTGTTCTTCAGAGTTGTTGATCAAGAAGAGATGCAACAAACTCCTACCTGTTATTATCTAAAGGAAGGATTGCTAATGAGGAAGCATCGACCTGCAGATATACCAGGAAATGCTGAATGGGGTGAATATCATCAAATTTTGATTCCATATCCATTGAGGAAGCAAGTTGTAGCAGTAGCACACGAGTCTGGACATATGGGAATCAGGAAGACTGTTGAGAAGATTATGAAGTATTTTTTCTGGCCTGGACTTCACAAGGATGTTAGCAGGTTTTGCAGAGAATGTCACACATGCCAGATAGCTGGAAAACCGAATGAAACCATTCAGAAAGGCCCCCCTACAACCCATAGAAGTTAGAGGAGAACCCTTTAGCAAGGTGATTATAGATGTGGTTGGGCCACTTTCAAAAACAAAGAAAGGAAATGAATATCTGTTAACATTAATGTGTCCAGTGACAAGGTATCCTGAGGCGATTCCTGTAAGAAGTATAAGTGCAAAGGTAATTGCTGAGAAGTTGGTGGAGTTTTTCTCCAAGTTTGGAATACCAGAAATTGTGCAAAGTGATAGAGGAACGAACTTTACTTCAAAATTATTCCAGGATGTGATGAACTTGTTAGGAGTAAAACAACAGTTATCAACTGCTTATCATCCAGAGACTCAAGGAGCCTTGGAAAGGTTCCACCAGACATTGAAAAGTATGTTAACTAAGTATTGTAATGAATCAGGAAGAGAATGGGATGCTGGTTTACCCTTTAATGTTATTTGAAGTTAGGAATGCTTATCAAGAAAGTATGGGATGTTCACCAAATGAAATGATTTTTGGTCGAGACATTAGAGGTCCATTGAAGATTCTTGCAGAGAATTGGGAAGAAAATCAAGAGGAAATCCAAGGAGAATATGTGAAGAATTTGAGGAAAAGGTTAAGAGAAATTAGAAAATTCTCTTTAGAAAATTTGAAAATAAGTCAAGAGAAAATGAAGAGGAAATATGATGCTAAGACTAAGCTAAGAAATTTTAGTATTGGACAGCAAGTTCTAGTGTTCTTACCAGTGAAAAGATTTCCCCTTACCAATAAGTTTTCAAGGTCCTTATAGGATAATAGAGAAGTTAAGTGATCGAACTTATGTGATTGAAACACCAGGAAGAAGAAAACGACAGAGGAAGATACATGTGAATCTTTTGAAACCTTACTTCTCAGAGACTAAAACTGAAACAGTGTCAATAACACAGACAACTTCATCTACAGAGGACGATGATTCTTCTGGCTAGGATAATCTATAACAACTGAATTGGGAGCTGAAAACAAGATGAACAATTCTTCAATATTAGAAAATTTTGAAGATAAACTAAAACATCTGAGTGTTGAGCAAAGTAGTGAATTAAGTGAAGTGATTCAAAGTTTCCCTGAAATTTTTGCAGATGTACAGAGTGAATGGAGGTAGAAAAAATTTGGGGCAGTAGAACAGAGTGTACCAATCTGACAAAGCATGAGATAAAGATCAGAGAAGATGGAAAACCTTTTAAAATGAGAGCTTATCGCTTATCACCTTTTCATAGAGATGTTTTGAAGAAAGAAGTGGAGTATTTGTTGCAGCATGGGTTAGCAGAACCCAGTTCAAGTCATTATAGTTCTCCTTTTGTGTGTTAGTGAAGAAACCAGATGGCTCATTTAGGATGTGTACTGATTATAGGAAACTGAATTCCATCAGGGTTGCTGACAATTATCCCTTGCCTCTTATTGATCAATTACTTGATAATATTGGGCAAGCCAAATTTGTTTCAAGATAGACTTGTTGAAAGGATATTACCAGATTCCTTCAGATGAGAATGCTAAATTGCTGTCAGCTTTCATTATGCCTTTTGGACTGTATCAATACACTGTTTTTCCGTTTGATCTGATGAATACACCTGCAAAATTCCAACGAGTGATGGATCAACTGTTAGGATCCATAGAAATAGTAGGTGTTTACCTTGATGGCTTTGTGATTTATTCAAATACATGGGAAGAACATCTGAAGATTTTAAGAAAAGTGTTCAAGAAACTAAGGGAAGCAGGACTAACAATCAACTTACAAAAAAGTGAGTTTGGAAAGGCAACTGTTCAGTATCTGGGATTTGAAGTTGGAAAAGGCCTTCTCGCTCCTGTTGACGCTAATGTAGAAGGTATCCATAAGGCTAACCCCCTAGTACCAGGAAACAGCTAGAAAGATTTTTAGGCATGGCTGGATTTTATCATCAATTCTGTCTGAATTTCTCAGCCGTAGTAGCTCCCTTAACTGACTTAACCAGTCCAAAAACAAAGTTTGTTTGGACTCCAGAATGTCAAGAATCATTTGAGAAGGTTAAAGCCATTTTAACTTCAAGACCAGTGCTTCAAGCTCCAGACTTCAATAAGAAGTTTGTGATACAAGTTGATGCATCTGACTGTGGAATTGGAGCTGTTCTACTTCAAGAAGATGACAACAGAATATTCTACATCCAGTATGTTTCATGTCTTCAAAGTTGAAAAACACCAGAAAAATTACTCAACAATTGAAAAAGAAACATTAGCATTAATCACAGCATTGAAAAAGTTTGAAGTTTATGTGAATAGACCTAAGAATGAAGAAATTTTAGTGTTGTCTGATCACAACCCTATCTCATTCATCAATAAGATGAAAAAATAACAATCAGAGACTGACCAGGTGGTCTTTATGCCTGCAACCATATAATGTAAAAGTGAAACACATTTCAAAAAAAGATAATGTCATAGCAGATTATTTAGCTCATTGTGGATTGTTGGATTCAAACCTGGAATAGCTAATCTTCTGAAGGAGGAATTTCATGATGTTGTCTTGTAATATGAATGTCTGTCCATAGTTTTGATATATTTACTCTTCTATTTATCATGTGTTATGTGTAATAATAATAATTGTTGAAATATTGTATGTAGTGTAATGTCAGATCTCAAAAGAGTTAATGATTTAGATAACTTAACAGCTTAATTTAGAATTAAGAATACATTTTTAATAGTAACATAGTATATGGAGCAACACATGTGTGTCTTAGTGAAGGGCTTGTTTCACTTCAGTTGTCATCGTGAAAGAAAATGTGATGGCAGGCAAGAGATAACAATAACTGCTCATGTTTTTCACGTTGTTTTTAATACATGCTAGTCATAATTAGCCAGTTGTAGTCTGTTTTGATTGTCTTAAAATTTCTGAAAAAGCTTTGTCCTATCCAAGGAGAACATGAGTAATTTTACAATGTTACATGTATTGTCTGGAAGTGACGTAATTTCCTTTTTCTAGAACTTTCTCTCGTATATCATTCCCAAAATGCCTTAATAATGACGTCATCTGGTTGTTTCATTTCTTGCTGGAATCCTAAAGTTTGTTCATTCTGATATCAAGGACCGTCCTTGTTGAATTCTAAAATTTGTTCTCTCATTCTGATTTCTGAGACTCTCTCTCTCTCTCTCTCTCTCTCTCTCTCTCTCATTCTTCGAAAGAGAGAAGTTATTAACATGAAATATTTGTTTGGTCACTAGTATTAATCTTAGCTTTTGAGATCTGAATGTAGGAAAAGTGTATATTAATAACAGTTCCTATTAGAAGTGTGTTTTGTGAATCTAAACCAGCTGCATTTCAGGTGATTTTGTGAGTTTTCACAAGCTTGTGTAAGGTAAAGTGAATTTTACTTATTATTACCATGGTATAACTATGTATATTGAGAGAATTTTTGCCTTGGTGAAATTATTATTGGTAAATCTTTTGTGTATTTCTGTGTTGCTGTGTTTGTAATTTCTTAATTTTTCACATTTTATATAATGGTGGTTAAAAGTTTATTTAGCTAGCAATTTAAATATTTCTTAACAATTTAAGATTGCATAGTTGATGTAATTTTCATTAACTTGTTTTAATTTTCATTTATTAAGATTTTCTTTTCGAATCTTGAGTAATTCTTGATAGTTTAAATTTTGCTTGATTAATTTAATTTTCTTGACAAATTAACGTTTTTGTGATTTAGTTTTTTTTTTTATAATTTAACTCAAGAATTAATTAAAAAAAAATTTTCAAGTAATAGTAATTTTTTTCAGATTGTGAATTCTAATTATAAATTTTGAGTGTAAAAATAAATTTTTGTATTGAAATTTTTTAAAAACAGTGTTTCATTTATTGGCCAACAGTGAATAGGATTAATTGTGCGTATAAGGTAAAGTGATAAACATGTTTTGTTGCTTTAGTTTTGCTGAAGTGAATTAAGACCAGGGAAACAGTTAAAGTTGTTTAATGGTGTGATGACCTTTTACTTTAGTATATTTCTTGTTTAATTGTTGATGCCACACACTTGTTTTGATAAATTTAGTTTGATATTTCACATGGTTAATAAGCTTTTTAAGGGATCACTGTTACCTTTAGAGTACTTAGTCGTAATTTTTATTGTTATGTTAGTTCAGGATCTGGCTGAAGTGAGATAAATTTTTGAATTCTGTAATTGTGTAATAACCAGGTACTTGGTACACATCGTGACAATAGAGTTTTGGTACCCAGACCCAGGAACAAGACAAAATATCACTCTGGTATGTGTTTTATACTGGTGGTGTTAGGGATATATTTTGATAAGAGAGCGGCCACGTAATTATTTTAACTTAGAGAAAATGGCTCTGCTCAATGTTCAGAAGTTTTTAGCAGCTCCTTCCATCCAAGAGTTATCTGAATACGACCTGGCTAAGGTACAGTGAACTGGTCTAGCAGTGGCATGTGGGGGTAATGTGTCTAGTGGTATGATTAAGGCACAAATCAGAAGTATTGCAATCCAAGCATTGATGGACCCTGGTAAAATAGAAGAGTTAGGAGAGGCACAAGAATTGTTGAATGCAGCTGAGGCAGAATTTATAAATAAGTAAGAGCAAAAGAAAGAGAAAAGTGATGCAGAGGTAGAGATTATATGCATAGCAGCAGAAGAAATTTTGATTAAGGTGAAAATGCAAGCAGAAAAAGAACAAGAGGAAAGAGAAGAAAGCTTGATTAAGCTGAGATTGCTGGCAGAAAGAGGAAGAGAGGACAGAGAGAAAAGAGACAGAAAAGAAAGAGAAGAAGAAAAGGCAGCAGAAGAAGAAAAGGCAGCAGAAGAAGAAAAAGAAAGAGTAACAGAAGATAGAGAAAGAGAAAAAGAGGAACGAGAAAGAGCAAGGAAGCAAGAAGATTATGAAAGAGGCATGAAATTAATAGGAGCTCGCCCCAAGTTACCTGTGACACTGTCTAACCCTATCCAATGCACTCAAGAACCTGTATTAGATGTAGTAAGAGTGCAAAAATTAATTCAAAAGTTTACAGAAGAAGCTCCAGGTGAGTTTTTTGATCACGTTGGAAAAGTGGATTTAGGTATGGGAAGTCTTGTTACACAGTGTTCTCACTGGTAAAAGAAGAAGTGCCTATTTAGCCTTATCAGATGATCTGTGTAAAGATTACAAGGAACTGAAACACAATGTGCTACAAGTTTACCAGATGACCCCTGAATATTACAATGAAAGATTCAGGTCTTTGAGAAAGGATGACAAGATGACTTTCTTGTATTATGCCTACAAAGTAAGATGTTTCAAATGATGGTTGGAGACTTCTAAAGTTAAATCTATGGACGAACTTGAGGAGTTAGTAGTCCTAGAGCAATATCTTAGAGGAATTCCTGAACACATAAGAGCCTATTTAAGAGACAGAGAGAGGTTAAGAAACTTGCAAAAGCAATTATAATGTCAAGTACCAGAACCAACAACACACAGGTTTTAGGTCCTATCCAAATTCTAGTAACATTAAAACTGGGAATCCTTCTTGTAGTAATAGCAGTAAAAAGCCAGGTAATACCCCTCAGCAATCGAATGTTAAATTCTCAAGACAGATACAGGAGACTAACGTTGCCTGCTTCAAGTGTGGAAGAGCGGGACACTACAGTCGAGATTGTTATCAGACACAACAGCAGACGAAGCCAGTTAGTCAAGTGGTTAAAGGTAACCAGGTGAAACAAACTACAAAGAGCAGTGTGAGGAAGATGGATACAGTTGGGAAGACTGAGACTAAACAAGCAGATTGTTTAGCAACCAGTGGAGATGTAACTTCAAGCAGTGAGTGGCTGAGCAGCTTGGAGGCTTTTAAGCCATATCTCTATGAAGGTACTCTTACAGCTCAAGGAGGGAGTGCGTGGGTACCAGTCAAGGTATTACATGACATGGGGAGTAGCCATAGTGTGGTGGTTCGTGGTGCCCTCCCACAGTTGGAGAAGAACCTCACTGGAGATTCAGTTATTTTAAAGGGTATAGGAGGAGAAGAAGTAACTCCAATATGCTGTAAAGGACTCACTAGCTGTTGAAGGTGTGCATATTTTACTGGGTAATCAAGTAGGTGGTGTACCATTTGTTCCTTGTCCTATAGAGACAAACAAACCATTGAAGATTAGTCCTACAGTAGATTTAGAGAAGAAAAACCCCTACCTGTTTCAAGTTGTGTAACTACCATGAGTATGAAGAGAACTACGTCTGCAAGTGAAGAAACTGAGGGTTTACCTGCACCAGAAAGATAAAGTGAAGGATCTTTGAGCTTAGAAGAGCTGTTCCAGGAAAGTGAAGTTCCCCTAGTGTCATTAATGAACAGATTCCCCAAGAAGAAGAGTATCCTGTTTTTCATGAAGAGACTCAGAGTAGTCAGAGTGTTCTTGAAGATAGTAGTAAAACTACAGTAGCAGAGTTAGCAGATATTGAGAGTTCAGCCCTTGAAGTTGATTAAGTGACTAGAGAGAAGCTAATGGAACTGCAGACGAAGGATACAACGTTGGCTGATCTGTTCTTCAGAGATGTTGATCAAGAAGAGATGCAACAAATTCCTGCGTGCTAGTATCTAAAAGAAGGAGTGTTAATAAGGAAGCATCGACATGTAGATATACCAGTAAATGCTGAATGAGGTGATTATCATCAAATTCTGATTCCACATCAATTGAGGAAGCAAGTGGTGGCAGTAGCGGACAAGTCTGGATATATGGAAATCAGGAAGATTGCTGAGAAGATTATGAAGTATTTTTTCTGGCTTGGACTTCACAAGGATGTTAGCAGGTTCTGTCGAGAATGTCACACCTGCCGGATAGCTGGAAAACCAAATGAAACCATTCAGAAAGCCCCTAACAACCCATAGAAGTTAGAGGAGAACCCTTTAACAAGGTGATTATAGATGTGGTTGGGCTGCTTCCGAAAACAAAGAAAGGAAATGAATATCTGTTAACAGTAATGCGTCCAGTGACAAGGTATCCTGAGGCGATTCCTGTAAGAAGTATAAGTGCAAAGGTAATTGCTGAGAATTTTGTGGAGTTTTTCTCCAAGTCTGAAATAACAGAAATTGCGCAAAGTGATAGAAGAACGAGCTTTTCTTCAAAATTGCCCTGGATGTGATGAACTTGTTAGGAGAGGAACAACAGTTATCAACTGCTTATCATCCAGAGACTCAAGGAGCCTTGGAAAGGTTCCACCAGACAATGAAAAGTATGTTACATAAGTATTGTTATGAATTAGGAAGAGAATGGGATGCTGGTTTACCCTTGATGTTGTTTTAAGTAAGAAATGGTTATCAAGAAAGTATCGGATGTCCATCAAATGAAATGATTTTTGGTTGAGACATGAGAGTTCCATTGAAGATTCTTACTGAGAATCGGGAAGGAAATCAAGAGGAAACCCAAGGAGAATATGTGAAGAATTTGAGGAAAAGGTTAATAGAGACTAGAAATTTCTCTTTACAAAATCTGAAAATAAGTCAAGAGAAAATGAAAAGAAGATATGATGCTAAGTCTAAGCTAGGAAGTTTTAGTTTAGGACAGCAAGTTCTAGTGTTCTTACCAGTGAGAAGATTTCCCCTTACTAATAAGTTCTAAGTGATTGAACTTATGTGACTGAGACACCAGGAAGACGGAAACGATAGAGGAAGATACATGTGAATCTTTTGAAACTTTACTTCTCAGATACTAAAACTGAAACAGTGTCAACATCACAGACAACTTCATCTACAGAGTTGAAAGCGAGATGAACAATTCTTCAATATAGGAAAGTTTGGAAGATAAACTAAAATATCTGGGTGTAATGCAAAGTAGTGAATTAAGTAAGGTGAGTCAAAGTTCCCCTGAAATTTCTGCGTACTAATCTGGCAAAGCATGAAATAAAGATCAAAGATGGAAAAAGTTTTAAACAGAGAGCACATCGCTTATTACCTTTTCACAGAGATGTTTTGAAGAAAGAAGTTGAATATTTGTTGCATCATGGATTAGCAGAACCCAGTTCAAGTCATTATAGTTCTCTTTGTGTGTTAGATGGCTCATTTAGGATGTGTAATGATTATAGGAAACTGAATTCCATCAGTGTGGTTGACAATTATCCCTTGCCTCTTATAGATCAATAATTTGATAATATTGGGCAAGCCAAGTTTGTTTCCAAGACAGATTTGTTAAAACGTTTTATCAAATTCCTTTTAGATAAGAATGCTAAATTGCTGTCAGTTTTCATTTCTCCTTTTGGACTGTATCAATACACTGTTTTGTCATTTGATCTGATGAATGCGCCTGCAACCTTCCAGTGAGTGATGGATCAACTGCTAGGAACTATAGAAGGAATAGGTGTTTAGCTTAATGACATTGTGATTTATTCTAATACATGGGAAGAACATCTGAAGATTTTAAGAAAAGTGTTCAAGAAACTACAGGAAGCAGGACTAACAATCAACTTACAAAAAAGTGAGTTTGGAAAGGCAACTGTTCAATATCTGGGATTTGAAGCTGGAAAAGGCTTTCTCGCTCCTGTTGACTCTAATGTAGAAGGTATCCGTAAGACTACTTCCCCTACTACCAGGAAACTGCTACAGAGATTTTTGGGCATGGTTGGATTTAATCGTCGATTCTATCCGAATTTCTCAGCCGTAGTAGCTCCCTTAACTGACTTGACCCGTCTATAAACAAAGTTTGTTTGAACTACAGAATGTCAAGAATCATTTGAGAAGGTTAAAGCCATTTTAACTTCAAGACCAGTGCTTCAAGCTCCTGACTTCAATAAGAAGTTTGTAATTCAAGTTGATGCATCCGACTGTGGAACTGGAGCTGTTTTACTTCAAGATGACAGCAGTATTCTACATCCAGTGTGTTTCATGTCTTCGGAGTTGAAAAAACAACAGAAAATGTGTTCCAGCATCGAAAAAGAGACATTAGCATTAATCACAGCATTGAAAAGTTTGAAGTGTATGTGAGTAGGCCCAAGAATGAAGAAATTTTAGTGTTGTCTGACCACAACCCTATCTCATTCATCAATAAGATGAAAAATAACAATCAGAGACTGACCAGGTGGTCTTTATGCCTGCAATCATATAATGTAAAAGTGAAATATCTTTCAGGAAAATATAATTTCATAGCAGATTATTTCTCCTGTTGTGAATCATAGGATTTAGACCTGGGATAACTTATCTTCTGGGCCAAGAAAATTCACGACGTTGCCTGGTAAATATGTATGTCTTTCCATAGTCTTGATATATTTACTCTTCTATTTATCATGTGTTATGTGTAATGATAATAATTGTTGAAATATCATATGTTGTGTAATGTCAGATCCCAAAAGAATTGTTGATTTAGGTAACTTAACAGCGTAATTTAGAATTAAGAATACATTTTTTAATAGTAACATAGTATATGAGCAACACATGTGTCGTAGTGAAGGGCTTGTTTCACTTCAGTTGTCATCGCGAAAGATAATGTTTTGGTAGGCAAGAGATTAGTTGCTCCATTCTGGAAACCAATTCGGGTTTTTCATTTTGTTTTTTTAAAACATGGCAGTCATAATTAGCCAGTTGCAGTCTGTTTTGATCATGTTAAGATTTCTGTAAAAGCTTTGTCCCATATGACAAGACAAATAATTTGACAATGATACATGTATTGTCTTGATTGCGTTCAAAATGTTTTGCTCTGGAAGTGACGTCATCTTCCTTTTTCTAGAACTTTCTCTTGTATCTCATTCCCAAAATGCCATAATAATGATGTCATCTGATTGTTTCATTTCCTGCTGGAATCCTAAATTTTGTTCATCCTGATTTCAGCGACCATTCTTATTGGCTCTCTCTCTCTCTCTCTCTCTCTCTCTCTCTCTCTCTCTCTCTCTCTCTCTCTCTCTCTCTCTCTGGTTCTTCAAAAGAGAGAAGTTATTAATGTAAAAAATTTTTATGTGGTCAATAGTATTAATCTTAGCTTTTAGATGTGAATGCAGGAAAAGTGTATATTCGTAATAGCACCTACCAGAAGTATGTTTTGTGAATCTAAAGCAGCTGCATTTCAGGTGATTTTGCAAAAGTTTTCACAAGCTTGTGTAAGGTAAAGTGAATTTTACTTATTATTGCCATGGTATAATAAGGTATGTTGAGAGAATTTTTTCCTTGGTGAAATAATTTTTGGTAAATCTTTTATGTATTTTTGTGTTCTTGTGTTTGCAAACTCTTAATTTTTCACATTTTGTATAATGGTGATTTAACATTTATTTACTTAGCAATTTAAATATTTCTTAACAATTTAACATTGCATACTTGATTTAATTTTCATTTATTAAGATTTTCTTTTCAAATCTTGAGTAATTCTTGATAGTTTAAATTTTGCTTGATTAATTTAATTTTCTTGATGAATTAAAGTTTTTGTGATTTATTTTTTTAAAATAACTTAACTCAGGAATTAATTAAATTTTGTCTTGTTTTCAAGTAACAGTAAATTTTTTTATTTTGAACTCTAATTATAAATTTTGAATATAGAAATAAATATTTGTATGGAAAATTTAAAAAAACAGTGTTTCATTTATTGACCACCAGTGAATAGGATTAATTGTGTATAAGTTAAAGTGATGAACATATTTTGTTCCTTTAGTTTTGCTAAAGTGAATTAAGAACAGGGAAACAGTTAAAGTTGTTTGATGAAGTGATTCCCTTTTAATCTAGTATGTTTCTTGTTTAATTGTTGATACCTCACACTTGTTTTGATAAACTTAGTTTAATTTTTCATGTAATTAATGAACCCCTTAAGGGATCGCTGTTACCTTTAGAGTACTGAGTCTTAATTTTTGTTGTTATGTGAGTTCAGGTATGTGGCAGAAGTGAGGTAAATTTTTGAATTCTGTGATTAGTTGTGCAACAGCCAGGTACTTGGCACACATTGTGACAGTATTAATTTTTATTATATTTTTATTGTGATTATTTTCTATTTTTATTTGTTTTATATATTTTTTTGTTTATATTTATTCTTACTTGTATCTAATTTTTTATATATTGTTTTTACTTTGAATTACATCTATTAATATTTATATATTTCCACTTGCTTTCTAATTAGTTTTGGTTCATAAGATTTTTACTTATTTTTATTTTTATTTATGCTTATTAATTTTTAATTATTTTTATTTTTATCTTTCTTCTTGTTATTTATTTTTAGATTTTTGTTTATTTTTATACATTTTTATAGTTTTTATTTCAAATTATTTTTATTTATTTTTAAATATTTTTATTTATTTTTAGTTATTTTTAAATGTTTTTTTTTATTTTTATGTTCATTTTATTTTTATTTACATTTATTCTTAATTATTTTTCTTTGTTAATTCTATTTATTTTATGATTTTTTTTATTTCTTTTATTTATTTTTGCTTATTTATCTATTTTTTTCTTTTGTTATATATTTTTTTTATTTCCATTTATTTCATATATTTTACATTTTAATCCATTTTTATTCATTTTTATTTATTTACTGTTATTTATATATTTTTTTCAAAACCATTTTAATTTTTTCTCATTTATTTTTAGATTTTTCTTACTCTTTTTATTTCATTTATGACTTTTAATCACTTTGATCTACATTTTCTATTTGTAAGTTTTACTAGATAATTCTTATCTTTATGTTTCTTCTTTCTTTCTGCAAATTTTTATTTATTCTAAATTTTACCTGCTTTTATTTTCCTTTATTTTATTTATTTTTATTTGTTTTGATTTGTTTTATTCCTTATTCTTAATTTTTTATTTTTTTTTTTATTTATTTTTTACTTATATTTTTTTTTTTATATATATATATTATATATATATATATATATATATATATTTATATATTATATATTTATATATATATATATATATATATATTATATATTTATATATATATATATATATATATATATATATATATATATATATATATATATATATATATATATATATATATTATATATTTATATATATATATATATATATATATATATATATATTTATATATATATATATATATATATATATATATATATATATTTATATATATATATATATATATTTTTTACTTATTTTAGATAAATTTTTATTTCTAATTTTTATTTTTTATTTTTATTTATTGTTATCGTTTACTGCTATTTTTTTATTTATTTATTTCCTTTTGTATAAATTTATTTATTTTATTTTCAATTCTTTTTATTTGTCTATTTTTTTGTGGACTTTATATTTATATATATTTACTTATATTTATGTTAGGTTATATTTATTTATTTTCTATAAAATTTTTATTTCATTTACTTATAATAATTTATTATTATTTTGTTTTTATATTTCAGGAAATCATTTTCTTATTTACTTACATTTTTATTCATTTTATGTATATTTGGTTTTATTTGTTTATCTCTATTAATTCTAGTCTATTTCTAGTTTGTGTTTTACTTATTTTCAGTCTATTGCTTATTTTTTTTTATTCATTATTGATATATTTTTTTCGTTTTTCATTTCTTTTTATTTATTGTTTTTTATTTTCATGTATTTATATTTTCATTTATAATATATGATATATATATATTTATTTATTTTCAATTATTTTGTAATTTTTATCTATTATATTTTTTTTATTTTCCTTTATTTTTACTTATTTCCATTTCTAATTTTTATTTGTTTGTACCTATTTTTCATTTATTTCTATTTTTTAGTTAGACTCTTTTTTTTATATGTCTTTATTGTTATTTGATTCATATATTTTTATATACAATAAATAATTAGTTTTTTTATTTCTTTTTTTATTCATGCTTGTTTATTTTTATTTTCATTTATTATTATTTATTTGTAATATTTTTCATTTTATATTTGTATTTTTTATATTAATTTTTATTTATTTTTCAAATGTTCCGTTTTTACATTTAACTTTTACTTTTAATTATTTAATTTGTTTGTGTAATATTATTGGCTTTTATTTATTTCATTTAAATTTTCTCGTCATTATATTTTTTATTTATTTTTACTGATTTTAATTTATTTTCATATTTATTCTTTTGCATGCATTTTTTATTGATCTTTTTATTCTTTTATAATTATTTATTTTTAATTTATTTTTTATTCTAAAATACCTTTATTTATTTTCTTTTAATTTATTTTTATTCATTTCTGTTTTTCGTTATCTTTATTTTTCTTTTTTTATTTATTTTTAACTATTTACATTTTTATTTAAAAATTTTATGAAGTAATTTTATTTACTTATTTTATTTTTGTTTTATTTATATTTATATACATCTTTATTTGTTATTTTTTATTTCCGTCTATTTTTATATTTATTTTTCCGTATTTTTTATTGTATTATTTAATCCTTATTCTTATTTATTTTTAGTTATTCTTATTTATAATAATTGTTATCTTATATTTCACTCCTATTTAGTACGGATTTTATTGATTTTTTATTTATTTTCTTTTTTTATTTATCTGTATATTTATGTATTCCTTGCTTATATAATTTTATTTATTTTTTATTTGTTTTTTACTTATGTTTATTTATTATTTTAATTATTTTTTTTTATTTTCAGCTTTACTTATTATTATTTATTTCATTTTTATTAATACTTATTCATCTATTTTTATTTATAATTTTATTTCCTATCATATTTAATTATTTTTAAGTACTTTTATTTTCAAAAATTTTTATTCATTGCTATGTATTTTTATTGTTTTTATTTCTATTTCTATTTTTTATTTTTTATTATTATTTTCTATTCATTCTTTTATGCTTTATTTTATTTATTTTTATTTATATTATGATTTTTTTAATTGTGTGAAATTCACTTATTTTAATGTAATTAAATTTAAATTTTTCTATTTTACTTATATTTTTTTATGTTTATTTTCATTGAATTTTATTAATTTTTATTTATTTATGGTAATTATTATTTATTTATATTATTTATACCTTCTTTTTATTTTTTTATTATTTATATTTCTGAAGAAAATATAAATTTTCAGTTATTTGTTTAGACTTTTAACATTTTTCTAATATTTTTTAAGAAACTTTACCTTACTTTTTCTCTAACATTTTTGTGACAAATGTTAAAATAATTGCTTTTGTGAATGTAAATTTGTATAGAAATCACGGTGTTTAAAGTGACACCACCTCCTTCCCGAATCCTTGTTGGAGAACTTTGACTGCCTGAAATTACTCCACTCAGGTAGAAACCGGCTGTTTTTGTTTTTTTTCGCGGCAAGAAGGGCCGAAAGTTTGCAGTTCAGCTCACAGCTCCATCATAGTTTGCAGTTCAGCTCACAGCTCCATCATAGTTTGCAGTTCAGCTCTCAGCTCCATCATAGTTTGCAGCGCAGCTCACAGCTCCTTCATAGTCCGAAGGACTGGAAACTCAGTATCCTGTGGAACTTTCACTCGCAATGGAGCACTAATTAACCCTCATCAGCTACAGTAGCCTCAAGCCATCGACACCAACGACAGACGTCGCATACCATCAACTGATGTCTTGTACTAGCAGTTTTAAGGATGGAAATTTCTTGAGGTATGTCACTTTCATTAGACACCGTGATTTCGTGACTTTAAGATTTTTCCCAAGATTCCTTAAATAATCTGTTCCTAGCATTCAGCCCTTTTAAATAATAAAGCTCGCTAATTCATCGTAATCCTTAAACGAAAGCAGTTCTTTTCATTTTGTTCATTTCACGTTGTTCCCGTATAGGTTTGTTGGTTTATAGTATGTGATCCAGCTTTCGTAAACTTATCTTTGAAGTAATATAGTATAGGCCTGCTGCCACACTTTATATTTCATATTCATATTTAGCGGATTTCATTGCTATAAAGGTTTCTCTTAATTTTTGTAAGACGAGTTCTTGCTATATTCACTTGTACGGAATTTCAATTATTACGACGGGACTAGTATATTACTTCGTTGTGCTTTCGGTATTTCAAATTTTTAATTCTCATATTTCTCGTGTTTTAGTGAGTGGGACGGAATTGGGGAGGATTGGGAGATCTGGTGTCATCGGTCTTCTTCTACTTGATAGAATCCAGTCCAGACAACCAACAAGCAGTTACTGTTCACCTATTCAGTCATTTCTAATAAATAAGTTTGGATTTTAGTTGGTCTATTCATTCTCCTCCCAAGGGAATTCTGTTCATGGAACCCCTGGGGGACTGAATGCGAAACTATTTTGTTGTTGGTTGGCCTTGGTTTGGTGGTTGCTGTAGCTTGATATTTGCATTTTATATTTTTGTCGTGTTTGATATTTACTTGGGGAAAATTTTTATTCTCATATATTTGGAAATTTTTTGAAATTTTTTGACATTGCTATCATTAACCATGTCTGATCTTAAACTGTTAGTTAACTCCCGGAAATATATCCGTAAGGCTATCACTGAAAATTACAATAAGAGGGATAGTTTTTTATTTTATCACAAGATTGTTCGATATTTAAAAAAGCAGTATTGGTGGACTTATTTAGCTCAACTAGGTGATTATGATTCTAAAATTCATTTTTTAAGTGGGGTGAGAATGAGGATGAATTTGTACTTGCAGAGGATATTGAATTGAGTCATGATTATTTGACTAAAATTCGTGAGTGTATAGCTTTGTTAGAAGATGTACCTTCTCTTAGTCAGTCCTCGCTTGATTCGGCTCGTAGTCTCCTTAAACGTCCAACAGCCCCTCTTCCCACATTTACCAGTCGTGATGGTGAAGACTTAAATAAATTCTTTCTTCAGTTCGAGGAAACTATTAACAAGTTCTCGTACCCAGATTACGATAAATTTCTGTTGTTAAAGCAGCAAATTAGTGGGAGAGCTTCAATCTTGATTAATTCCCTTGAAGCTGATAAGCAAGGATACACTCATGCTAAAGAATTACTGACGAATGCTTTGGCTTCCCCAGGAAAACAGAAGTTCAATATTATTAAGCAGTTATCAGAAATGAAGTTAACTTATGAAGATGATCCGTTTGAATACATCTCTAAGATTAAGTATATCACTGAAAGTATTAAGAAATTGAAAATTGATGTTGATTTTTTCCTTCAATATTTTTTCTGGTCAGGCCTGAATGAGTCTTTTCGAAATATTTTGATTCAAATAACTAATCATTCGAAACCAACTTTAATGGAAATTACTGATAACTTTTTTGAAGCGAGCGAGCGGTATTTTTCACAGAAACATTTTAAAGAACGTAAGAAAAAATCTGATTCGCCTGTATTGAATTCGGCCAGTTCTCGAGAATGTACAACTAGCCTTGCTGTGAAAGTAGATTATTCTAAAGACAAAACTAGGTCATCAAAACCTTGTTCCCTTTGCATAGTTGTAGACAGGGATATTTCACACCCAGTTTACCGGTGTCCAGTATTTAAGACTCCACAAGAGAAAATTGATAAGTTGGTTAGTTTGTCCGGCTGCATTAAATGTGGGAACCTTAATCATACTTCAGATAATTGTAAATTTAAATTCAACTCCCGGTGTAGTAACTGTAAAGGGTGGCATATGTCTTACCTTTGTGTTGGGAATCCACGTAAGAAAGAAAGCACAGCTGATAAATCCAAGGTAAATTCTGGTTTGGATAAATCAAAAGATAATTCCAAATTGAACATTGCTAGTAGCAATTTGATAACTCTGACAGAAGCTTTGCAGGGGATACCGATGGTGAATCGATATTGCCTACATTTACATGTAAAATCGGTGGCAAAAGAGTGAGAGGATTGAAAGATGGTGGTTGCCAGTCAAACTTTATAACTGAAAGTTTGGCATCCCAGCTTGATCTGAAAGTCATTAAGGATAACTTTTCTATCACTGTAAACGGTATTAATGTACCCAAGACATATAAGAGTAAATTAGTAGAATTTAATGTGAAGTTTGGTGATGAGTTGAAAACTATTAAGGCTTTGTGTATTCCTTCAATTAATATTGTGTTAAAACTTCCAAATTTGAGAAAAGTTGTTGATAGTTTTCTCATGCAGGGATATAAATTAGCAGACGAATCTTTAAAGAATTGCCAGGATGAAATCAGTGATATAGAGTTCATTTTAGGGTGTAAATCTTCGTATTGTATACCAGATTCAGAAGTACTCTTTGGTGAAAGGAAAATGTCTTTATATTCTCAGACTCCTTTGGGAATCATATTGAAGGGAGATATTAATCAGCTATTGCATGACTTGGAGGATTTGCCAGTTAATTCAAATTCATATTCAATAATGGACCCTGGGAATTACTTTCCTGTCAAAAATACCTCTTGTCTGACATCCACAGATAATTGCATTGAAGTTATAGATTGTTGTAATGCTAATTTTTCAGTCTTCAATGATAAGGGTGATCTTGTTGATGCAGAGTTGCAAAAGAGCTACAAATGACATTTTAGAGAGTCAATGTTCATATTACACAAATCATGATAATCAGATCTATGATGATGAGACTTCTGAGATAAATAATGATTTAGTAAAATTTGCTCTAGACAATACAGTGCGTGACGAAAGAGGAAGACTCAAAATGCCTCTTCTTTGGAATCCTAAAGTTAGTCATTTGCTGGGTAGAAATCGTAAGTTAGCAACACTGATTCTAAGGGCTAATTTGAACAAACTTTTAAAGAATGAAGAAAATTTAAAATTAATGAATGACACTTTCCAAGAACAAGCTGCTGCTGGTATCATTGAAAAAATTAATGACCTTGATGACTTTCTAGAGACTCATCCTGAGCATAGCTTCTTGCCACATATGCCAATATTCAAACCAGATAGAGAGACTACAAAATGTAGAATAGTTTTTCTCTCCAATCTTTGTGAAAAGGACCCGACAAAGCCCATGACAGTTAGTCATAACCAAGCAATTTATCCCGGTCCTACACTTAACCATAAAATTTCTTCTGCTTTGTTGCATTTAAGATTTGACCCCTTCATTTGCACCTTTGATATTAAAAGGCTTTCAATAATATTAGTTTGGAAGAAATTGATCAAAATAAACTTTTATTCCTATGGTTTCGAAATGTTCAGAAGAGGGATTTTTCTATTATAGCTTACAAGAATGTTCGTTTACCTTTTGGGCTACGTTGTTCACCCACAATTTTATTGTTAGGTCTTTTCAAAATTTTGGTTCTCGACTCTGAGGATGATTCATCAGGTATTAGATACCTGAAACATTTAATTTATCAACTTTGTTATATGGACAATTGTGCTTTTACAGCAGAGGACTCTGAAAATTTAATATGGGCTTACAATCAGCTGAACTCTATTTTTGAACCTTACAAATTTGGTCTTCAGCAATTCATGTCAAATGACAGTAATTTACAATCTCTCATTGACTCTGATCTTGAAGGAGAAACCCCTATTAAGGTAAAATTGCTTGGCATGCGATGGGATCGTTCAAAAGATACCCTATCGACAAACCCTATTAACCTCGACCCACAGGCTAATACTAAAAGGTTAATTTTAAGAAGCATTGCATCACAATATGACGTTCATAACTATAATGCTCCTTTACTAAATAGAAGTAGGTTGTTCTTGCACAGATTGCAATGCCAAAAAAAGGAGTTAACATGGGATCAGACTCTTTCTCCTGATGTTTTACGTGAATGGAGATTAATTGCTAAACAAGCTAATGCCTCTCTTGTTGTCGAGATTAAGAGGTTTGTTGGGAAAAGACAGAGCTCTTACAAGCTGATAGGATTTTCTGATAGCAGTAAATCAATGTATGGTGCTGTCATTTATATCAAAGACTTAGAGACCAAGGAAATAAGTTTTCTTTCAGGAAAGAATAGAATTGTCAATAAACAGCTGGAATGCAAAAGCATCCCTTCCTTGAGATCCAAGGCATTGCTTTAGCCACAGAGTGTATTTTAGATTTGTATGCAGATCTTGCTGGCCCTTCGTGCATTAAACCAATCCACATTACTGAAATTGAAATATTTTCAGATAGTCTTGTATCTTTAGCATGGTTAAATTCTATTCCACGAAATTAGACAAGATGCAGAAAAGGTCAGTCTTCGTAATGAATAGGATCAAACATATTACAAAGTTATGTGAAACTCATCCCATAAAATTTTCATTTGTTTCTGGAACAAAAAATCCAGCAGACTGCATAATTTGAAGTATGTCCCATAAACAGCTCGTGAAGAGTAATTATTACAGTGGTCCACCCTTTTTATCTAATTGTATCACTCCAGAGCTTAGTAGGGATGATATTTTTTCGGTGATTATACCAAATCCTTTTGCAGATGTTGATAACATAAGCCCTAGCTCTGAAACTCATAGCTTGCTTTCAAGTTACTCACTGGTTGGCTGTCTGAAGAATTTAATGCTGTTAGACAGGTTCTCCAGCTTCAATCGTTTGGTGAAGGTTTACAGCAAGATTTTAATCTTTGTAAACAAGCTGAAAGCTAAAGTAAAATCTAAGTATCCTGACAGGTTTTCTCACTTTGAGGATAAAGATGATGCGAACTTTTTTTCAGAAGCTACTAGACAAATAATATTAAAAGATCAGCAATCTGAATTCCCTGAGGTTTTTAAGTATTTCCACTCTAATTCAAGGAATGTTAAGGACATCCCAAATATTGTCAAACAGCTTAATGTTTTCATGGACAGGGATGGGTTGTTGAGAGTCCGAAGTAAATGTGAGCGTCTCAGGAGTGTTGAGCGCTTTAAGCGGTACAGTTTTCCTTTACTTCTGGCAAAGAATAGTGTTCTTACCCCACTCATCATCCTGGACATGCACAGGAAATTGGCTCATGCTGGGTGTTATTCATTGTTGACTGAGCTAAGGAAAACTTTTTGGATCCCACACTTTTTCTCCATTGTCAAAAGGATACTAAAAACTTGTACGACGTGTCGTCGTTTTAATGAACGGACTGTTAAGCTTAACCAAAGTCCATACAGAATGTGTAGATTAAACCCTTCTAATATACCATTTAATAATATTTATGTAGACTTCATGGGACCGTTCACTGTAAAATTATATGGTCAAAATTCTAAAGTGTGGATTCTTTGCATTACCTGTATGTGGTCAAGAGCCATAAATTTGAAAATTTGTTCAAACCTGTCTGTCGTAGAATTCTTAAGAGCGTTTCAGTTGCATTGCTTCGAGTTTGGTATCCCTAGTTTTTGTATTTCCGATTTAGGAACGCAGTTGACTGCAGGTGCAAATATTATTTTAGATTTTTTTAAAGATCATGAAACTCGTAAATATTTTGATGAAAATAATGTTCAACCCTTATCCTTTGATCATTTCTTTAAAGGTCATAGTAAACTAGGATCAATGGTTGAAATTTGTGTAAAGTTAACCAAGAGACTCCTTTTTGGCTCTATTGGTAAAAATATCTTGCCATATAGAGATTTTGAGTTTATTGTTTGCAAGACCGTTCATCTCGTGAACAGGCGACCAATTGCCTTCAAGGAAGCCTTATAAGAGATTCATCTGGTGACTGTGTTCCTGATTCAATCACGCCTGAAGTTTTAATTAGAGGATATGACTTGTTATCTTTGAACATTATTCCAGAGCTTCAGAGAAATCCTGAACCTGAATGGATGCCCTTTTTATTAAACAAGGTGAAAAATAATTACGAAAAACTTCAGAAAACTCGTAACAAGCTCATAGATATTTATAACGAAGAATTCTTATGTACTCTTATCCACCAAGCAGTTAACTTAAAAGACAGGTATAAGCCCGTGACGCACAAAATTCTTCAAAGAGGTGATATTGTTCTAATAAAAGAACCAATGACCAAACAAAGTAACTACCCAATGGCTATTGTTAAAGACGTAGTGAAAAATCTTCATAATGAAATCACGGGTGCCATAGTTATGAAAGGTAAAACGAGAGATATTGAAGCGGCACTCTTCCACGTTGATATTTTTACTTAGAAAAGAAGAGTTGCCTAATAATGATGAAATGATCACTCTTCCTGGCCCAAGTGTTGTTGAATGTTCAGCAAGACCAAAAGGAGGACAGCCATTGAGAGTGAAATAAAGACTAAAGATATTCTTGATAATTTCTAGGTTACTACCTGAATAATTTTTTTCTTGTGACTTACATTATTAATGTAACTTTATATACATAAATTTGATTCGTAATGGAATCAAATTCCCTTCCTTGGAGTGAAGAAAATATAAATTTTCAGTTATTTGTTTAGACTTTTAACATTTTTCTAATATTTTTTTAGAAACTTTAACTTACTTTTTCTCTAACATTTTTGTGACAAATGTTAAAATAATTGCTTTTGTGAATGTAAATTTGTATAAAAATCACGGTGTTTAAAGTGACACCACCTCCTTCCCGAATCCTTGTTGGAGAACTTTGACTGCCTGAAAATTACTCCACTCAGGTAGAAACCGGCTGTTTTTGTTTTTCTTCGCGGCAAGAAGGGCCGAAAGTTGGCAGTTCAGCTCACAGCTCCATCATAGGTTGCAGTTCAGCTCACAGCTCCATCATAGTTTGCAGCGCAGCTCACAGCTCCTTCATAGTCCGAAGGACTGGAAACTCGGTATCCTGTGGAACTTTCACTCGCAATGGAGCACTAATTAACCCTCATCAGCTACAGTAGCCTCAAGCCATCGTCACCAACGACAGACGTCGCATACCATCAACTGATGTCTTGTACTAGCAGTTTTAAGGATGGAAATTTCTTGAGGTATGTCACTTTCATTAGACACCGTGATTTTCGTGACTTTAAGATTTTTCCCAAGATTCCTTAAATAATCTGTTCCTAGCATTCAGCCCTTTTAAATAATAAAGCTCGCTAATTCATCGTAATCCTTAAACGAAAAAGCAGTTCTTTTTCATTTTGTTCATTTCACGTTGTTCCCGTATAGGTTTGTTGGTTTATAGTATGTGATCCAGCTTTCGTAAACTTATCTTTGAAGTAATATAGTATAGGCCTGCTGCCACACTTTATATTTCATATTCATATTTAGCGGATTTCATTGCTATAAAGGTTTTCTTAATTTTGTAAGACGAGTTCTTGCTATATTCACTTGTACGGAATTTCAATTATTACGACGGGACTAGTATATTACTTCGTTGTGCTTTCGGTATTTCAAATTTTTAATTCTCATATTTCTCGTGTTTTAGTGAGTGGGACGGAATTGGGGAGGATTGGGAGATCTGGTGTCATCGATCTTCTTCTACTTGATAGAATCCAGTCCAGACAACCAACAAGCAGTTACTGTTCACCTATTCAGTCATTTCTAATAAATAAGTTTGGATTTTAGTTGGTCTATTCATTCTCCTCCCTAGGATTTCTGTTCAATTTCTGTTCTATTCTTTATTTATTGTTTTTAAGTCTTATTTATTGTAATGTTATTTGTTATTATTTTACTCATTTTCCTTTATGTATATATATTTTTAATTATTTTGTTTCTTGTATTTCACGTTTTTATTTATTTTTCTGTTTTATTTATTTTTGTTTTGTTTATTTTATTTGTATAGACTTTGACTGTTTTTCACATTTATTTATTTTATCTATTTTTATTGAATTATGTATATTTTCATTGATCTTTATTTTTATTTTTATTTTCGTGAACTTCTTTATTTCTTTGTTTCTCTCTTTTATTTATTTCTTTATTTTGTTTAAAATAACCAGTTATTTTAAACAAAATTATTACCAAATTAATTTTTTTACAAACAACTTAGAGAAATGTGGACTGCACCAAAACTGAAATTTTATGCGAGTTTTCCCTTTCTACACGACGACAATTTTCGCAAGAATTGCATTTCCCTAGTTCAGAAAAAGTTTCATGCTTTAAATGTTAAGCCAGCACCAAAGAATCCTTTAACCATTGGTTAATTTTTTACAGTCAAGGATTATTTCAGCCACGTCTTCGCATCCAATATTGTATATAAATATACTTGTTCACAATGTAATCACGGAACATACGTGGAATGTACGAGGAGGTTGTTGAGGGTACGAACTGACTCACATAGAGGCTTAATCTACCGTACAGGATACAGGATACCATGCTGTACGATGCAAAAGTAGTATCTTAGATGCAGATTTTTCTATGTTAGGACGGGTCTTCAATCATCCCTACCTAACTATCCCGAAGTCTTGCATTATAAAGAGAACTATTCCCTCGTTAAATACTCAGTTGTCGTCTACTCAGTTATATGTTGCCTAGTTTTTCTTTGATGCATATTTTCTGCGTTCGCTTGACCTACATATTTTGTGATCCTTTTTTTTTTGTTTTATGTTCACTTCTATACCTATTTTTACCGCTGCATCGCCATTTTTGTGAATATTAAATATTTTAATTTCTTTTAAAATTTTTAATACCGTGATACTGTCTGTAGTGTAAATTATATTCGTTTCTAGCCTGTAAATGTGACATGTGTCATGACACGTGCCAGCAATAAATCTGTAAGAATGGAGTCATCGTTTCCCATGTTCCTTGGGGATTATATATTATTATATATATATATATATATATATATATATATATATATATATATATATGTTATATATATATATATATATATATATACTCTTTATACATATATATATATATATATATATATATATATATATATATATATATATATATATATATATATATATATATATATATATATATATATATATATATATATATATGTGTGTGTGTGTGTGTGTGTGTGTGTGTATAAATATATATATATATATATACATATATATATATATATATATATATATATATATATATATATATATATATATATATATATATATATATATATATATATATATATATATATATATATATATATATATATATATATATATATATATATATATTGTATATTAGTAATGGCTTAGTGCTTGTTTTGTATGGAACGACTGTTTCCTTGTTGTGGGTGCACTCCTCTCCCGGTGGTGCTTATTTTTAGTGTATATAGTTTACATCTGTTACTTTCTCTGGCAAAACGTTAGTCAAGTCTGGGCAGCTATCGAGTCAGGGTCTAGACAGCATAGCAGCATGGACTTGTTTAGTAGCAGGTAATTGTTGCCTGTTGTCTTCTGCAGTTTTTGAAGATGAGAACTTCACCCAAGTTATCGAGGATGAGTTGGTGGCTCAACCTTAGTCGCCAGTGGAGAGGGGCCATTCCTCTGAGACTGCAGTGTGGCTGTTGCATCGACTCTGTCATGATCATGTGTGTTTTGTGGAGATATTCCTGTTTGCTGCCCACACGGTGGTTTCGATGATATCACGGCAGTTGTTTGATGGTCGTTCTCGGTAACCTTTGATGTTGGTCATGACATTCCTAGGTGGATGTTCTGTTTTTGTAATGTATGAAGATTGTGATTATTATTATATTGGTATTATTTATGATACTTTAGATTATGATTATTATTGACTTTGTATTTGCTGCTTTATTGATTTTTCAAATATTTGTATATTACTATGGTTAATTGGTTATACCGTGGATTGTCTGATATTATTATTTATGCTGTCTGTATTGCTTATTGTTTGATGTAGCTTAAATGTTGTTCTCTTTTATACGATGTTTGTTACTTTTTGCTGTGATGGTAATGTTTATTTAAAGTAACTTTAATTTTGCTACATCTATGATATTCTTTTGATTGACTCGTGGATTATGTATGAGGTTTGATATGATTTATTTGATTACTTTTGACCAAACTTGACTCATTTGTACATATGTACATTTCTTAATGCTGATAAACTAGTATTAAGGTTATTTTGCTGGTTTTGTTGTTCCCCTTTCCCCGTTGTTGTCTTGGCTTCTGCCAGTCTTTCCAGTCCATTTCTCTGTAATTGATGATGGATCCTGATGAACTTAGAGTTTATGGTTCATGACATATATATATATATATATATATATATATATATATATATATATATATATATATATATATATATATATATATATATATATATATATATATATATATATATATATATATATATATATATATATATATATATATATATATATATATATGTGTGTGTGTGTGTGTGTGTGTGTGTGTGTGTGTGTGTTTTCCATTAATATTTAATTAATTTCATTTCTTAAAATTTTTATTTACTTTTAAAATTCTATTTATTATCGATTTTTATTTATTAAGACTTACTTTTTCGTTTTAAGTATTATTGTTTGTATTTAATTTTATGTATTTTTATTAATTTTTATTTTTATCTTTTATTAGTTTTAAAAATTTATATTTATTTTTATATACTTTTATTTTTATCTTCTTATTTATTTTATATTACTTAAATTTATTTATTTTTATTTTTAATAATGTGTCTATTTTTAGATTAATTTTTATTAATTGTTTATTTTCAATATTTTTTATTTTTTATTTTTAAAATTTTTTCTTGTTATCTATTTCCATTTATATTCATTTCTTTTATATATTTTCTTATTTTAATTTAATTTGATTCTATGTTATTTTTATCTATTTTTTTTTTTTTAAACTCATTTTGACTTCTCTCATTTATTTTTATTTATTTATTTTATATTCATTTAAATTTGTTAATTTTCATTTTTGATCATTTTTACTTATTCATTATATTATTTTTTTATTTTTAATCATTTTCATTTATATTATATTTTTTTTATTTTACATATTATTTCCTGTTTCTTTTTACTTATTTTTATTTATTTCCAATCTTACTTTACTTTTATTTATCAGTGTTTCTTATTTATTTTATTTATCTTTATTCATTTCTTATTTCTTTCCATGGATATTTCTAATTTTCACTTTTTAATTATTTTTTTTTACTTATTTTCACTTTTGTTTGTTTTTTTGTTTTATCTTTCATTATATTTTTTTTCTTTTTCTTGATATTTTTTATTTATTTATATTTATTTTTATTCTTATCTATTTTTGTCATTTATTGCTACTTTTATTTATTTGTATTTATTTCTATATATCTTTATTTGTTTTTATTATTTATAATTGTTTTATTTTCTCTTATTTTTAGTTTTTTATGCTTTTATTCTTTGTAAGAATATTTATGTTTTTCCTTAATTTTTATATACTTTTTTATTTATTTTCTATTCAATTGACAATTTTTTAAAATTTGATTTTTGTTTGTATGTTTACCTTTTCATATATTTGTATTTGTTTAAAGTTTTATATTCTTAGTAATTTTTATTTATCTTTATTTATTTTGATTTCTTTTTCTATTTTGTTTTTTATACATTTATACATTTCTTTTTAGTTTTTCATATTATTGTTTATTTGGATAGTTATTTTATGCTCTTCCATTATTGTTTCTTCTTGTTTATTTTTATTTATTTTTATTTTTTTTTTATTTCCATTTA
Organism: Macrobrachium rosenbergii; assembly: GCF_040412425.1. Lineage (NCBI taxonomy): Eukaryota > Metazoa > Arthropoda > Malacostraca > Decapoda > Palaemonidae > Macrobrachium > Macrobrachium rosenbergii. The sequence goes on along the minus strand of NC_089749.1, from coordinate 61,913,754 downwards.
TCTTTATGCATTTTTACTTATCTTATGTTACAAATTTATTTTATATATAATTCTTCTTATTTATTATTATTTATTTTCATATTTATTTATATTTATATGTTTCTAGATTCCTATATAAATTTTTGCCTATTTGGATTTGTTAATTTACAGTTTTATTTATTCTTGTATATTATTAGTTATATCTTGTTGTATTATTTTTTTATTATTTGTAATGATTTACATAGAATTTTATTTATATGTGTTTATTTTAATTTTTATTTATTTTTATTTATTTCTATATGTTGTTATTATATATATTCATTTGTTTTGATTTTCATTTATTCTAATTTATCTATTTTTTTATTTTTAAAGATATTTTTTATCTGTTTTTTTATATTTTATGTTTCTCTTTATTTTTAACGTTTTATCTTTATCTGTTTTATTTATATTGTTTCATGTACGTATATTTATTTACATTTTTATCTATATTTAACTATTTATTATTTCAGTTTATTAATTTTAGTTTTTTTTTTTTATTTTTATAAATTTTCATTTATTATATTTTTTTTAATTTTTAATATCTTTTATTCTATTTTTTCATTCTTTTTATTTATCCATTTTTACTAGCCATTTTTATTTATTTTTACTTTTGTCTATTTTTATCTTTTATCTCTATTCATTTTTTTTCATATATTTTATTGATTTTACCTATTTTTTTTTTTTTATCCGTTTTATATTTTTATTTATCTATGTTCATTTTATTTTTTTTACATACATAAATATTTATTTATATTTGTTTATATTTTTATTTTTAATTTATTACTGTTTTTATCAATTTTTCTTGTTTATTTTTCTATTTTTATTTATTTTCATGTAATTCTATTTTTATTTACTTTTTTATTTATTTTTTATTTATTTCTATTTACTTTTATCTCTTTCATTATTTGTTTTATCTTTTAATTAAGATCAACCTATATTTATTTCAATATATTTGAACTCATTTTAAACTAATCTTATCTTTTTTAATTTATATATAATTTTTTTTCTTTTTCAATCACCTATTTATAAGAATTTTTTAAATTCATATATTTATATATTTTTATTTATATATATAAAAAAATATATATTTTTTCTATTTTGTTATTTTATAATTATTCTTATTTATTAGATTTTATTTCCTTTATCATTTTTGATACGTTTTTATTTGTTTTTATTTCATTAATTTTTTATTATTTTAATTTATTTTTATTTATTTTTATTTTAGTTTTTATATTTTTCATCGGTGTTATTCTTTTCTTTTCATTTCTTTGATAACTGTTTAATAATTCATTTTTATTTACATTTATTTTTTTAATTCATTTAAATTTATATTTATTTTCATTAATTTTACTTATATATATTAATTTTTAATTATTTTGAATTCTTTTTATAAATTTATATTTTGTATTTATATTTAAATTTTTAGTTTAATTTTTATTATTATGTTTTCGTTTCTCTTATTTATTTATTTTTTGCTTTCTTATTTGTTTACATGTATCAAGTTTCATGCAGTTTTCTTTATTTTATGTTTATTCATTTACATATATTTATATTTTATATTCATTTTTAAATTTCTTTTTATTTTTTTTATTTTATTATTTTTATTTTTCCCTTTTTTAAAATATTTTTTGTCATTTCTGATTATTTTCCTATTTATATTTACTTTCTTTTCCATATTATTAAATTTTTGAAATCTATTTTCATCTTAAAATAATATTTTCACTTATTTTTTTTATTTTGCAATTGCTATTATCTAAATTTATTTACTTGTATTTTGTATATTTTGTTATTTATTTTGGCTATCTTTACTTTTATTTTTTCATTATCACTTTTTTTTGCTATTTTTAATTGATTTGGTTCATTTTCCTTCATTGCTGTTTATTCTATGTTATTCTTATTTAATAAATTTCTTTAATTTTATATCGATTTATTTTTGTTTTCATATTTTTTTACTACTTTCACTTATTAATTATATTTAAATTATATTTTTATATATTCTTATCATTTCATAGTTTTCTATATTTTTGTTTTTATATCATAATTTATTTCAATTTATTTTTTATTATATTTTTATTTATTTATTATTAGCTTGTATTTATTAATTATTTATTTCTATCTATTTCTTATTTTTGTTTAGTTTTATTTTTTTATTTTTATCTTTTTATGTATTGTTAGTTATAATTTTTTTTAATCATTCATGTTTTTGTTTGCTCTATTTTTTATTTATATTAAATTTTATTAATTTTTATTTATTTACATTTATGTTTTATTTATATATTGGCAAAATTTTTATTTGTTTAACATATGTCTACCGCTACTTATTTAAAATATTTCTTCTCTCTTTATTTATTTTTATTCATGTTTATTTTCACCTATGTTAATATATAACTTTATAATTTTCCATTTGTTTTTAACTTTTTTTTATTCTCTTTTTCTTATTTTAGTTACTTAAATTTGTATCTATCTAACATATTTTTCATTTATTTTTATTAAAATAAATTTAAAAATTCTTTTTATATTTTACTTAGTTTTTGCTTTATTTTATTAATTTTAACTAATTTTGATTTTTAGATTTTTATATATTAATGTCTATCTTTCTTCAACTTACTTTATTTTTATTTATCTTTATTTCTATTTTTTGATTTTTATTTTCAATTACTATTTTGATTTTTTTCTCTGTTCTTATTTATTTTTTAGTTATTCTTAATTTTATTTATTTTTATTTGCTGTTCATTGTTTTTATTTATTTTCATTCATCTTTATCTTTCTTGTTTCTATCTTTCTTCAACTTATTTTATTTTTATTTATTTTATTTCTACTGTTTTAATTTTATTTTATTTTCAATTATTTCAATATTTTCCTATGATTTTTTTTATTTATCTTTTTATGTTTATTCTTAATTTTATTTATTATTTGCTGTTCATTGTTTTTTATTTATTTTCATTCATCTTTATCTTTCTTGACATTCGTTTCTATCTTTCTTCAACTTATTTTATTTTTATTTACCTTTATTTCTACTATTTTAATTTTATTTTATTTTCAATTATTTCAATATTTACCTATATATCTTTTCTCTGTACTTATTTATCTATTTTATGTTTATTCTTAATTTTATTTATTTTTATTTGCTGTTCATTGTTTTTTATTTATTTTCATTCATCTTTATCTTTCTTGACATTCATTTTTTATCTATTTTATATATATATTTTTATTTATTGTACTTGTTTATTTTTTTTTTTTATATATTTTCAATTGCTTTTTTATTGTTTATTCATATTTATTTTTATCTATTTTTATTTCTCGCTACAAATTTTCTAATCTTATGAATACATTTGTGTTAATATATTTCTATTTACTTTTCATTTACCTTTGTTCTGAATTCTATTTTTTTATTAATTTTTATAGATTTTTTCTTCTTTTTGAATTAGTTCTTTTTTATTTTGATTAATTTTTATGAATTTTTATTTATTTATACTAACTTTTCTATTATTTATATATATTATTTTCATATTTTTATTTTCTTAATCATTTTTGCTTTGCTTATTTTTATTTATTCTTATTTTACTAGGTTTTATTATTTTTGTTTTTAATTTTTTTATTTCATTTTTCTTGTTTTTTTAAGTACTATTCATTTGTTACGTTATTTATTCTTGTTTATTTTTATATATTTATATTTTAATTTATTTTCATTTAATTTTTATGATTTCTAATGTTTTCATCATTTATTTTCTTTTATTTTTATTTTTTATTCATTCTTTATTTTGATTTTATTCATTATTACTTATTTTTATTTATTATTATTGTTTTTTTCTTGATCATTATTTTATTTATTTGATTTGTATATGTATGTTTTTATCTTTTATGTTTTTTCGCTTATTATAATTTCTTGTCTTTTTATTAATTTAATTTTTATTTATCTTTATTATTTGTTTATCTTTTTCTATATGTTTAAAAATTTTTACTTACTTTTATTTTAATATAATTACACACCTTTATTTTCATAATTTTTATTTTCAATTATTTCTTTATTTATTCTTATTAACTTTTTTTATTTTGTATATTTTTATTTACATATAATTTTCTTGTTTAATTTAATTTTTGCCTATATTTAAACGTTGATTTTAATTTATTATTTATGTTTATTTATTTTCATTATTATTTAGTTTCATTATAGCTTTTTAAAAAAATTTATTTTTACTTATTCCTATTTATTTTTATTTATTATTTTTTTCCACTTCTCTTTACTTTAATTTATATTGATTTTTATTTTTTTATTATTGTTAGTTTACTCTAGTATTTTTATCTAGTTAAACTTATTTTTTTGTTTTTATTTATATCTATTTATTTTTATTTACTTTTATTTCGTATTATACATTTTATCTTTTTTATCTTTTTTTATCTATTCATTTTTTATTCTTTTTTGTTATAAGTATTTTCATTTATTTATTTACTTCTATCTACAATCTTTAAAATTTAACATTTATTCTTTTATATTTTTAAATTTTCATTTCTGTTTATTATTAATTATTTGTTGTTCTTAATTTTTATTTATTTATATCTTTTATATAATTTTATTTTATCTTATTTAAATATTATATTAACTTTTATTCATTTTTATTTTTTTTTGTTGCAGAATTTTATTTTTCATTTATTTCTTTATTCTGATAAATTTTTTATATAATTATATTTTTTATTACTTTTTGTTTTTATTATTCTCTTTTGTTTATTGTTATATTTTTATTGCATGTGTTTATTTTTGTAAATCCTTTGCTTATATTATTAATTTTTAATCGTCCTTTATTTTTTTGTTTTATTGTTAGCTATTTTCAATTTTATTTATTTTTAATTTTTCATATTTATTTTCCTTTGGTTATTAATGTTACCTTTGTATTTTATTTATTGCATTTTTATTTACTTTTAATTTTGTATATTTTTAATTAATTTGTATTTATTTGTTTTTTTATTTTTATTATTTTTTTATTTATTCTCTTTATTTTCCTTTATTTTTATTTTTTTATTTATTTATTTATATATCCTTCCATTTATTTATTTGCATAATAATTTGTTTTATTTTATGCATTATTATTATTATTATTATTATTATTATTATTATTATTATTATTATTATTATTATTATTATTATTATTATTATTATTATTATTATTATTTATTTCATTTTAATTACTTTATTTTTTTTACTTTAATAGTTGTGGTAATCTGTTTTATTAATTTTTGTTTACAGTTAGTTTATACTTATTTACTTTTATCTATTTTCATTATCAATAATTTTTACTACATGTATTTTCATTTCTTTTCTCTTGTATTTATTGATTTATTTTAATACTTTTTTATACATTTACTTTGATTTATCTTTTTTTTTCTTATTTTATTTATTCTTATCTTATTTTATTAATTTTATTATTTAAAGAAGTATCAACTGAGTTTATCTTATTTAATTTTTTTTTTATTTTAGTCAATTCTATTTTTAATATTTCATTAAGTTTATTTTTCCTTTTTCTTTTTAACTATTTTTATTTTCTTGCTATTTTATTAAATTTTTCTTCATTTATTTTCATTAAGTAGTTTTATGTATTTGTATTATTTTTTATTTATTTATATGTACACATCTTCATTATTTATTTTAATTTTATTTATTTTTAATTTATACTTTGTTAGTTTTAGTAATCAGTTTTTATTAATTTTTTTTCAGTTAATTTTTATTTATTTACTTTTACCTATTTTCGTTATTATTAATTTTTACTACTACGTATTTTAATTTTTTCTTGTATTTATAGATATTTATTTAGTATTTTTACTTATGTTCATATTTTTTTATTAATTCTTATCTCATTTTATTATTTAACTATATAATATTTTAGTTTTTCTGCTTTTATTTTTCTATTTTTTTTTATTTTATTTTTTATATTTTATTTGTTTTTCTTTTCTTTTATTTTTAATTACTTTTTTCCTTGCTTTTTTATAAATTTTAAAATTTATTTTTATTAGTAGTTTAATTATTTTGTTTATTCATTTACATGTATACACATCTTTATTTATTATTTTTCATTTCTGTTTGTTTTATTTATTATTTTTCATTTCTGTTTGTTTTATTAATTTTTACATCTATTTTTCTAATTGTATTATCTAATTATTATTATTCTATTCTTATTTATTTTTCATTGTTTTTATATGTTTATTGTTATTTATTAATATTTAATTTTTCATTTATATTTATTACTGATTTATCTATTTTTGTTTTCTTTATTTTCTTCTATTCCTATATATTATTTTTTTATTATTTTTACTTCTCTTCCTATTTAAGTAGATGTATTTTTATTTATTTTCTTCAACTTTATTTTTAAGTGCTTTTTTATTTCTTATTTTTCTGTTAGTTTAAATCTACTCAATTCTTTTTATTTTTATTTTTATTCTTATTTACTATTACAAGTATTTTCATCTACTCTCCTTTTCATACTTTTTTTATTTCTATATATTTTTATTATTTTTATATATTTTTTATTACTTTAGTCTTGAATATATTGTTATATTTTTATTCTTATCTAGTTTTGTAATGTTTTATTTATTTATGATTTTGTATTTATATTTTTATATTTTTATTCATTTTAATAATATATTTTACTTTTTTTTTATCTAGTTCGATTTTATTATTTGTCTGCTTTTATATTTTTTTACTAGTTTGAGAAATATTTTTCTTATTTATTAACTTATTTTTATTTATTTATAGTAATTTTTTTTAATTTTATTTTTTATACCTTTATTTTTTTTTATAATTTTATTATTGTTTATTTATATTTTTTTATTTATTTTCATTCATTTTAATCATATATTTTACTTATTTTTATCTTGATTTTATTACTGTTCTGTTTTTATGTTGTTTTACTAATTTGAGCAATATTTTTTTTTCAATTTATTAACTTATTTTTATTTATTATAGTAATTTTTTTTATTTTTTATATTTCTTCCTTTATTGTCTCATAGATATATTTATAATAAAAATTTATATTTATTGTTACCTTTCTTATTCAACTTTTAAACATTTTATTTATTATCAATTTATCTATTTTCATTTTATTTATTTTTCCATCTTTATATATTTTTATTTTTTTACTTTTAATTTTATTTATTTTTCATTCTTAGTTACATTCGTCAGTTTCATTATATTTTAATTGATTTCTTCTTTTATTTTTATACTTTTTATTTTAACTCATTTTACTTTTATCTATCTTAGTTAATTATTTTTATGCTTTTATTTCTATGGATTTTTAATATTTCTTTATATCTGCTTATTTTACATTATTAATTTATTTGTATTTATATTTTGTTTATTTTTCTTTATTTTAATTTATTTCTATATATCTTTATTTAGTTCATATCTATTTAAATTTTTTATGGGTAGTGGCTTTTCTTGGCAACATTCACTTCAGGGTGTCACGTCCCTTCCTACACGAGTTAGGGTAGAATAGACTCTTTAGCCTTGGCAGGCAACTTTTTTGAAGGACCCTCCGAAATCAAACCGTAGGTTAGAAGGGACTCTTTGGCCTTGGTAGGCAACCCCTTCTAAGAGAAGACTACTCTGAATACAAACCTTGTTCTCCAACCTTGGACTGTGCCATTGCCATTGTACTGTGCACATTCTAGATACTGGATTTATGAAAACTGGTTTAAAAATTTAAGGGAAAAAGTTCATTTTTAAAATCGTCGAAAGAATAGAAAATGAACGTAACAAATAAACAAAATGAAAAGAAAAGCACTGAAGAGATCTCTTATGCTACAGTTTCAATGAAAGATTTTTGGGAGCTTTCCATCCTTTTTAGATTGGATTTTAATTTTATTTTCATTGAGAAATTCTTATGAATTGAATTTTAAAATTTTCTTCTCATTAAACTTATTATTATTATTATTATTATTATTATTATTATTATTATTATTATTATTATTATTATTATTATTATTATTATTATTATTACTGGATTTTTTACTATTTTATTTTGGCTGATATTTTCATTCCTTTCATTTCTTGATATTTGTTATAATTTGCTTTTTACACAATTTTATTTATTAAAAGTTATAAGAATTCAATGTTAAAATATAAATGATTTATCATGATACAAAGTAATTAGTTAAGAATAGTTTAATAACATTTGTAAAACCTATAAAATTTACAGGTTAATGCCTAATTTCTTCATCAATTTTACTTTTTCCTGGTATTTATTTCATCTTTACTTTTATTCACGCTTTCTCACTTTTTTTAGTTTTTTGTCTTTATAATCTTCTAACATGTTTATATTCTAATTCTTTTTACTTTTAATCATTTATTTTTTATTTATTTTCATTTTACTTTTTCGTTTCATTTTATTTACCAAATAATATTTAATTTACCTTATTTGCATTTATTTGAATTTTTATCTATAGTGTTTCTTTTTAATTTTTGTTTAAATGTTATTGTTTATGTTTCTTTCTACTTTATATTACTTCGATTTCCTTTTACTTTATTTTTCTTTTTTGCATTTGTTTTTACTTTCTTTTGTCATATTTCATTTCATATATTCTGTTTCCATTTTTATTTCCTTTGCCATTCAGATTTTTGTCTAATTATTAGGTTATTTTATTTTTATAATTTGCCTGTATCATACATTTGTTAACTGTAATTAAATGGTATTTATAATTTCAATAAAAAACTAACATAAATCATTTAAAACAACAACAACAGCAACAACAAAATAATAATAATAATAATAATAATAATAATAATGATAATAATAATAATGATAATAATAATAATAATAATAATAATAATAATAATAATAATAATAATAATAATAATAATAATAATAATAATAATAATAATATGATTAAAGATATATTTAAATATAGTCGAAATATCCTTAATTTTTATCTAAGAAATATTTTTATGGATGGCTAGAACATGTATCTAATTAACATAAAAAACATAAAAATCCTAAAAATGAAAATCTTTTCTTTTTCTATGTACCGTTTCCTTATGAATACCTTTTGTGGAATCCTATAGATTGAGATTGATGGTTGAATTATAACATTTTTTTTATTTTTTCATCTTACATTAATTATCGTTATTCATACTTTTATTTTTTTTGCAAATTTTTGCGTGGCGCAATAATCTT